>NC_028455.1:8379177-8386765 GCF_000263155.2 Setaria italica | reverse complement strand
CCCGGAGGGCCCCCGCGCGGCCCCCATGCGGCGCCCTGGCCAGACCAGCGCCCGATCCGGTCTGGCTCCACCCTCCGTAGCCTGAGGTCTGCCGCTTCCCATCCTGTGCCCGCTCCCGTCCGATCGAAGGTAACTGTTGTAATGTAATGTAGATGGATAGGTTTAGATAAAATTGTAATATTGATAAATTAGAATAGTTAGGTTAAATTTAGATAGATTGGTAGAATTTTTAGATAAAATAGGTAGATATTACTAGTTATTACTAATTATTACGATATTTTTAGGTAGATATTACTAGTTATTACTAATTACTAGGTAGAATTTTTAGGTTAAATTAGAATGGTTAGATATGATAACTAATAGCATAGTAAACTAGTTATTACGATATTTAGTTAAGTAGTTGTATAGTTAAGTATGTAGGTACATATTAGGTGATATAGTTAGTTAGTATATGTGACACATTTAGTTAGTTGTATTTAGTAGACTTAGAATGTTTAATTTATTATGGACTAAATGAATTGTGCGTCGTTATATTGATATACTAGATGGAGAACGTAGTGAGCATATATTACGGAGGCACTGTGGAAAGGGATGAATATGGATGTGTTAAGTTTGTTGGCATGCAGTGCGAGGTTGTCATATTCGATGAGAAACCATCGTTTAGTGAGTTGGTTGCAAGGGCTCGGGAGGAGTTACATTGTCATGAAAATGATGAAATCACAGTCGAGGGTATTCTTCACCTAGGTTCCCCTCTCAACATTCAAAGGAAGATGGTCCCAATTCGGTGTGCAGGTCAGTGGGAGAAATATGTGAGGACGGTTATGAATGGTCATTCACCAAGTGTTGAAGTGGTTGTTCGGCCGGTGGGAGTTGATCGAAATCCTCGTCGGTTTTCCCGACCAATGGGTCAACGGGCACATTTTGATCCTCCCGTCCCAGAACCTGTTATGGACGTGGATGTTGCACCTACTATTCCCGATGCTGAATCTGCACCTAATGAAGTAGTTGGACATGGTTGTCGGATTGTTGATGATGTGGCGGACTCTCGTAATGAGTTCCTTTTCACTCAGAATGATCCGAGTAAGTGTCTCACCGGTTTCTATTGATAAGAGATAATCCGTTCGTTCCATCCACTTATTCTTAACTTATATTTGTACTTCATGGCGCAGGAGATATTCCAGAAGATGTGGATGTGCCTCTAGTTGATGCGCAAGTGCAATGTGGAGATGGTTTGCGTGGCTCTAATAATGTTGAAATTTTGAATGATGAAGATGCATACGAGATGGGAGTGGATCTTGATTCTGATGATGATCGTCCTGTTGGAGAGATGACGGAGAGTGATATTGAGATGTTCAGGCGTATATTCCCCGGACGTCGTGATCCGATAGTTAATGAGTTTAGCGACCTGAGTCTTTCCGATCAGGCGTTTGCAAAAGGACGTGATGATGACCTCCTAGAAGCTCCTGAAGCTGGTCCTAGTATGGTTATTGAGGAGGGTAGAGTATTTAAGGATCTTCCCGCATTGAAGAGATGGTTGCAAGCTTTTGTGGTGATACGGAAGAGACCGTACAAAGTGTTGCATTCATATGCGGAGCGCCGTTACACTGTTGTGTGTGACAAGGAACGGTGTCCGTGGAGGGTTTGTGCAAGAAAGAAAAATATCACCGAGAAGTGGAAGATCACAAAAGTAGTCGGTCCACACAATTGTGCTGACCATGAGCTTACACTGAGACATCCGCAGCTAACATCTACCCTCATTGCGAAGCGATTGATGGGAATATTGAAGGAACAACCCAACATGAAAGTGAGAACAATTATAAGAACTGTTGAGGAGATTTATGGAGGATATGTGATAACTTATGGTAAAGCTTGGAGGGCTAAGCAGCGTGCGTGGAGGATGATTTATGGAGATTGGGAGTCTGGGTACGAGCAGCTGCCAGTTCTTTTTAATGCTATTAAAGCGGTGAATCCAGGCATGCATTATGAGTACATTCCAAAGCCAAATGCTTGGAAGGAGGACGGGAGGCAGATATTCGGGCGTGCTTTCTGGTGCTTCCCTCAGTCTGTGGAAGCCTTTAGGCACTGTCGTCCTGTTTTCTCTATTGATGGTACATTTTTGATTGGCAAATATAGAGGCACACTTCTTATAGCTATATCTTGTGACGCGAACAATATGTTGGTTCCTTTGGCATTTGCATTGGTTGAGAGGGAGAACAATGACAGTTGGGGGTGGTTCTTAAGACTGGTCCGGATACATGTGGTTGGTCCTGGTAGGGAGGTTGGCGTCATATCCGATAGGCATCAGGGCATACTTAATGCTGTGCAAGAACAGATAGAGGGTTATGCACCTTTGCATCATCGTTGGTGCACTCGGCACCTTGCGGAGAACCTTCTTCGGAAGGATGGTGTGAAGGATAATTTTGATCTGTTTCAAGTTGCAGCACGGCAGCTTGAGGACTATTACTTTCAGCGCAAATTGGAGCAGGTAAGGACCGCAACAAATGCAGAAGGTCGACATTGGCTTGCTGGTTTGATGAGAGATGTAGATAAGTGGACTAGAGCTCACGACGCCGGTGGTTGGAGGTACGAGTTTCAGTGCAGTAACATGGCCGAGTCATTCAATAAGTTGTTATTGGGGATACGTGGTATGCCTGTGAACGCAATCGTTGAATTCACCTTCTATAGGCTTGTTGCGTGGTTCAATGAAAGACACGCAAAAGCAGAAGCGTTACAGGTTGCTGGGGAGAGATGGGCTGAAAAACCAAAGAGACATCTCATCATTGCAAATGAAAGGGCTTCCACACATGAGGTGCAATGTTTTGATCTCGGCTCAGGTACTTATCAGGTGGAGCATAGGGGCGGTACAACGTCCGACGGTGAGATCCGAGAGTCGAGGATACATGTGGTAGTTCTCCGAGATTTCAAGTGCACTTGTGGTAGGCCAAGGCAGTACCACTTCGTATGTTCTCATTTGGTGGCAGCAGCTAGGCATCGCAATTTTGATATCGAGAGCATGATACCACATGAGTTCAGCGTAGACACCCTTGTGCGGACATGGAGCCCCCGCTTCGTGCCTTTCCGGGATCCTAGAGAGTGGCCTCCGTATGATGGGCCAAAATATGTTGCGGATCCTGCATACCGTTGGAACAAACGTGGAACAAGGAAGCGGACGAGGCATAACATGACTATGGATCAGGTATCCGGAAGAACGAGGCGTGGTAGAGCAACACCATTTCTTGCTGATCCAGAACAGAACGAGTGCGGCAAGTGCGGTAGATTGGGTCATAATTCACGCACTTGCCGTTGGCAAATTAGTGAGGTGCGACTAATACCTTTTTTCGTTACTTGATATGTGTTTTATTCATACAGGTTGTGATTCTACATCTCTAACTTAATGATTTATTTTTTACTAATCTTATATCTTTTTGCCTTTTTGTAGGATGGCGCACTTCCACCTTCTAGATCAGGCGTACGACCAGACTCACCGAGGTCGTCTCATAGCGGGAGGGCAGGTAATAATTTACAATTCATGATTAAAGGTTTGCGAGCGTCCACGTCTTTTGTCCTATGTAATCTCTGACTTGGTTTATTTGAATGCAGGTCCTTCCGCTCCTTCGTTCTAGAGCCCATGATGGGTTTTTGGCGCTGCAGTACGACGACCGCTACACTCCTTTACTACAGATGGCTGGCCTCGATGTCATCTCGTATCAGGTTCGTCGTGGGATGCCCAGGTTCAATTCAGCGGCTATAACTGCGTTGGTTGACAGGTACTGTTACCACTAGTCATATTCATTTTGTTATGTGTTTACATGTTATCAAATAATAATCCGGCGAAATGTAGGTGGCGACCCGAGACTCACAGCTTTCACCTCCCGTTCGGAGAGATGACAGTGACCCTACAGGACTGTCAGAAGATGCTGGGTCTGTCGATTCGGGGCTAGCCAGTCACCGAGCCGTGCGTCTCAGATGGTTGGAGAGCACGAGTCGCAGCCTTCCTGGGGCGAGAGGTTGACGAGCAGGGGACTCGCACATCTGGAGTGCTAATCTCATGGCTGCGGGAACACTTCGGCCAGTGCCCCCAGGACGCGGATGCTGAGACAGTTGGACAGTACTGCAGGGCGTGGATACTACACCTCTTTGCCTACGTTCTTTTCCCAGACGCTACAGGTGACACTGCGTCTTGGATGTGGATCCACTGCCTCACTGACTGGCACCAGGCTGGTTCTTACAGCTGGGGATCAGCTGTGTTATGCTTTCTATATCGGCAGCTGTGCGAGGCGTGCCGTCGGTCTTCGGGCTCCCCGTCAGTTGGTGGGTGTGTCTACCTGTTGCAATTATGGATGTGGTCCCGTCTTCCTGTTGGTCGGCCCGAGATTATGCCGCGTCGACCGTGGTTCCCAGGTGAGCCGCCGAGACGACAGCCGACATGGGCATATATTTGGGATCAGGTTAAGGTTAGCCATACCAGGTTGGACCGCGCGTACCTGGATTACATCAACGAGATAGACGCGCTCACTGCTCATAGTGTAAGTGAATTTTTTTTAAACATGCTTTGTAATCTTTTAGTATAACAACTAACGTTTTTGATTAAAATTTTGCAGGTAAATTGGCAGCCTTACGACGGAGACGATCCACTTCCTTTTCCCCTTAGCTTCGTGTGTGTTCAGGACGATGATATTTACAGGATGGTGTGCCCTCTTATTTGCTTCTATGCTGTCGAGTACCACCTGCCACATCGAGTAGCACGCCAATTTGGGATGAGGCAGATTTGGCCACCACAGGCGACCTCGACTAGTATAGAGTTACACAAGTAAGTTTCTTTCATTTTCATATATTTCAATACTATTAACTAAATTTTGGCTAACAGTAACGTGTAACGTGACGTGCAGCGTGGATCGAAAGAAGAAGCGGAAGGTCTCCGACTGGCCCGCGTTGCACCACGCGTATATTCAGGAATGGGAGCAGTACGAGCAGAACTTGGACGAGAACAACGAGCCGCACACAAACAGTGCGTACAGGCAATACCAGAGCTGGTATCAAGGTGCGACGCGGCACAGGCTGAGGGAAGCGTGGACGGAAGATGACTACGCCGATATCCAGTCATCCGACGATGAAGACACGGTGTACGATCAGAGTACTCGTGGTGGAAGGCAGGTGGAGGCAGGACCAATACTGGATAGGATGGTAAGACAATTGCTTCACTTTTCTATATTCTATGTTAGGTTACTTAGAGATTTAGTTAGTTAGATAAGGACCTAGTGATCTAACTTAATCATTTAGTCATTTAGTGACTTAGTCATTTGTTGCTTTAGTGACTTAGCCATTTGTTGCAGGGGCGTACCCTACAAAGCTCGGTTAGAGATATAGAGCAATTCCGTCCACGAGTTAGGGACCCCGAGACGCGGAGCTTCCTAGAGGTAAGTCTCAAATTATTCTTTTTAATACTTCATTAATACGTTACATTCTTCATTTGTGTAACTTGTTTTTACTACTGCAGCGATTGTCAAATCGGCTTCGCCGTGCCGCTGCTCGTTGTGGTTGCAGGACTGCCACGACGCGAGACGTGCACGTTCCATCCCTGCGCGAAGGAGGCGTCGGTACGTCCAGCCAAGGCCCCTCAGGATCGAAATCAATTGCATCAGAGGAAGACGACGACGACGATGACGACGACGACGACGGCGACGATGAGCAGAGGGCCGAGGAGATTGGCCCGTCTCAGCTCCAGGAGGCTCCCTTGACTCACCCTACACAGGTTGTAGGGGGCACTAGACTACGTCGTCCACGTTCTCCTTACACTCCAGGCACCGACGCCCTTGGTCACAAGGGTAAGGGTAAGACTAGGAGGCAGTGACGACTCTGATTGCGAACTTTGTATCATATGGACTATTGTGTCATTATGAACTCTTTGTGGATTCTATTGTGTCATTCGGAACTATTTGTGCATTCTATTGTGTCATCCTGAACTTTGTATAAGGACTTTCATTCTGAACTATTGTGGATTCTATTATGAATGTGTCATATGCTTGTGTCATATGCTTCTATGTTTCTATGCTTGTATTTATATTCACTATTCATCTCGTAATTTTGTATGGATTGCATCAACAATTAGGGGAAATTCTGCCGAAATTTCGCTAACAATTACCATTTTAATTTTCTACGGATATTTCAGTAGACTACGACTTCGATTTTCTACGGATATTTCAGTAGACTACGACTTCGAAATGCATTACATCGCAAATTTAACATATATCGTCTACAAATTGCGTGTCCTTACTTAAAGTGCATTATTACATGACAACATAATAAAAGTCTCACAGTAGAAAATATTGTTCATAAATAAACCATAGAACTAGAACCTAAATATGGCTACTGAGTGCAACGAGGCCACTTTCCCTTCCTTAAGGCATCGGGATTCTCCTCAACCGCTGCTTTCGCTCGGCGTGCCCGCTCAAGCTTCTTCTCTCTCTCCTCCCTGTTTGCAGCAACCCGCCTCCTTTCCTCCTCTTCCTTGTGCTCCTTTTCCGCAGCCTCCTCTACGAGCCTCTTCTCGTACACCTCCTTCCTCTCTGCATCCCAGCGCATCATATACTCCAAAAACTCCTTATCTTCAGGATCGATCTCGGTGTCGATCCACTGCTCAAAATCACATAGCGGTGGAGGGGTCTACAACAAATGCAATTGTTATAAAACAAAAAAATTATGGACAATAATTATAAGACAACAACATTTCCTTACCAACATGTTAATGCGGCGCTGACGAAGTGTAGGTTCAAACGCAAAGTTGGAACACATCCAATACCTCTGCCTATACGTGGCATGTTCTTCGGACTTGGCTACCTTGCAAGGATCGCCGCAAAAGCACATCGGCACTGGAACACCACTAGGCAGAGGCAATGGATCGAACGCATTTCCGGTCTTCTTAGCGCCATAACTACAATTTTGTTTATTTGGTTCTATGAATCAAACGCACTTAAGAATAAACCTAAAATTAAGGTTTTTTCATTTGATCCACAACAATGAGTATATAACATAACTACGGGCGTTGAGATTACCTTAGTTTCTTAGCTTTTCCACGCCTCGGCATCCTACATTTGCATGAAAACCCTAAGTTCAAAAATGCAAGAAATATATAACGAACCGATGTGAAAAAAAGGTACGACGGAGAGAGGATACCTTGCTCTTCAGGATCCACGGATGAAATGAAACTTTCCTAAGCTACAATGTCGATTCGTAGTCTAGGGCGAAGTAGGGAGAGTTTTTACCCGAGAGAGTGGAGAATAATGAGGATGAACTCTCGGGCAGGAAGAAGGGGCGGTATTTATGGTAGGGGGCTTGGCGCCAGGGTGGCTGGCGCCGAGCCTCGTGTCCACGACTTCGGGCGATCGCCACATATCGAGGGGTCACCTGGGGACCATGGCGCAGTGTAACTCGGCAAAGAACAATAATACTCATAAAGTTGGATGCTAGGACCACCGAGGATAACATTGATGCAAAGCCGGGAAACCAGGAAGACCATGCTGCAGCGCGAGTGGTGCATAGATCGAGAAACATCATGCCGTGGTAACATCATCGGAGCAACGCTATGTCC
>NC_028455.1:8345899-8378684 GCF_000263155.2 Setaria italica | reverse complement strand
CGCGCCAGCCGTCCCGGCGTCAAGGTCCCCACGCCCCGCCCCCGACGTGGCGGGCGCCCGCTTACGTGGCGCGGAGGCTCGGCGCCAAGATCCGTGGCGCCGAGCCTTGGCACCACGGATCTTGGCGCCGAGGCTCGGCGCCACGGATCTTGGCGCCGAGCCTCCGCGCCACGTCAGCGGGCGCCCGCCACGTCGGAGGCGGGGCGTGGGGACCTTGGCGCCAGGACGGCTGGCGCCAAGACGTTATACCTTGGCGCCAGCCAGCCTGGCGCCAAGCCGAGGGTCCATTTTCGGAATTGGTTTCGCCAGGGGCCTATTTGTGAGATTTTTTCGCAAAAAGGGCCAAAAAATAAAAAAGTCGGCTGCCGCAGATCGCATCCGCGCGGAACGCGTGCCCTTCTCGTGCGCCGCTCGTTTCTAGCTCATCATCTCTGATGGGAATGGGATGGAACCAAATATATACCCTGCAGGAGGATATTGGTCTGGTCCTCGGCAGCTTGTTACGGTTACTTGTAAATTTTTTTCTAGTTGCACACAATAATAGAAATAGTATATATAGTTATATTTTACAAGAGCATAACATATGTCCATTTATTTACGCACCAAAATTTTTCACGAGAGAAACAAATCCAATCAAGATGGTCACCAATAGCATCCACGGTCTAACCTTTCGGTGGAACATAATCTTGACGTGATACCCCACTGGCCAACATCCTCTCCTCACTCCAAAGCTGGAAGACACTGCTCTGCTTCTGCTTATTAGCCGCGCAGGAGGCAGCACGCGCAGTCATCTTCTAGAAGGCTAGCACAGCAGGAGAGAGCATCTTTCACTCGCTCGGCGCTCGCTACCAAGAGCATCCACATCCCTCTGTTTGGTTCGCAAGGCAGAATCTTGTCTGTTGTGACGCCCTGGCGGGGTGGGTTGGGCATGTGGCGTGGAATGGGAGTGGGACGGGACGACAGAGATCAGGGTCGTCATCGCCGACGTCACCCCCACCGTCGAGGACCCACCTGGCAGGGACCGAGTGTTCCTCCGTCGTCCAGGTCTCTCGAGGCTTGTAGACAACGTTTTTCAATGGGGGACAAAGGAGTTTTAGGAGCTAATTTGACGGTTCACGAGACCATGGTTTTTTTTTCTTTCGAGTTCAAGAAAATTTCGCCTCCCACTGGTGAATTAGCTGAAACTTGATTGCACAGTCACATGCATGGTTTGAAAAGGGAAAAAAAAGGAGAGTACGGTGCTGGGGTACGGTGTTATTCTAATATTAATTAAACTCATGTTTCTATAATCAATTCGATCCCTCGGGCCTATTCGAGAACGCCTACGAAAAGGTTGTTTGGATTTACGAAAAGGTTGTTTGAATTTACGAAAAGGTTGCTTTGGTTTATGAAAAGTTTGTTTGGATTTACGAAAGGGTTGCTTAAATTTATGAAAAGGTTGTTTAGATATATACATGATTTATTCCTTATTTAAAAATTTGAAAAAAAAATGGATTTCTTTATAATTTTCTATGAGGAACTACTGAACTCAATCACTTGCTGCCGTTACTCAACAGTTTTTTGTTGAGGTCTATCCCGTAGAGGTAGTCAAATTGGATCAGTGATCGATTTCTAGGTTTCGTCGTAAACCTAATTGGTTACTTCCAATTACGTAAATCAATAGTTCAAACCACACTCAAAGGTAGGGCATTTCCCATTGATATAGGAACTTTTGTACCAGAAACAATAGTATCTCCAATTATATACTTCTTGTATTTTCGTACAATTTTGATTAATTGAGGGATCAAATAGAAATATGTAGTCAACTTTATTTGAAGGTAGTTTGGAGGTAATTTCGTTGGGTGTTAAGTGCTAATCAACGTTGCGGCCGGCGTCTGAGCCAGGGACTTATTCCATGAGCATCAATCAATTTCAAATCACGTACCAGTAGAGCTGCTGGTTGGATCTTTCTGACCAACCCTTTTGGTCAACTCACGTGCTCGTTCCTTTCTTTTTTTCGTTTTTGCAAAATCACGTGGTCAGTCGTTGCTGATAGTAGGAGTGCATTTTTTTTAAGCACACAGACGATGAAATACACACCCGTCAGCGGATCTCGAGGTTTACAAAGTGAAAAAAATAACACCAGTTGAAATAAATGCGATTACCTATGCTGGGTTGAGGACTCGAACTTGTAGAAGTGCATCTTATAATCCATCTCTCTCCTTTTACTTTTTGAAATACATTTGTAACTGTTGTTCCTGTACCATTATCAAGATTTATATGTATCTCCAAGAAGTAGTATTTGAAGGCCATTTAAATGTATGCGAATGAGGGTCTCAAATAAACGTTCGCCCGTCACTGTCCGCATCCTTTTTCTGACAACCAATTTCGACCGCCTTAAAATAGGTTGCTGAGGATTGGTGTTAGGTAATGTAGTCGTATATATATGCAAAGCGAGGGCGGAAGATATCAATAAGGAACTTGAGCCGGATCTGCAGCTTTCCTGCAACAAAGCACGTTGGGGCTTGCAGCGGTGGGTCGCTGCAAGTTCTCAGGTAGGAGTACTGATTTTCATTTAACCCATGCAAGCAAATATTGTTTTTGCTCAAGTATTGGAAAAGCTTGGACAAGGACTCGGTCGGCAGGGAGGTAAAAGGAGGCTTCCTATTCGTCACTGGACTTCGCCACGTAGGCGTTCACCAATCTGAACAGTGGAAGCGTGGTAGCTAGTTAAAAGTCAAACTGGCACTAAGATATTTGATCTCCTCTAAAGAAAAAAGGTGGTCGTTGAACAACTATTCTCCTGTCAAGATTAACGGAACATGATGACACCACACTTAGTTTTAATTCTTTTCTGTAGGGGTGCGGGTGCGGTAGCAGTAGCAATGTAGCATCTAGGCAAAGAGAGCTCACAAGAATAATGAACTGGATGCGAACGGGCGTAGGATCAGTTGGTCACCAGAAACCTCGATAGCATCAACCTCAGTAGGAGGTCACATGTGTCATCTCCTTTGGAATCGGATTTCGGGAGGATTTTTGGGAATTTTCCTGCTGCAGCCTCAACACGTACTGGGAACTGGTGTCCAAAACCATCTCTTTAAGGCAAGTATGTGAGTGTGAGTGTAGGATGTACGCTTTAGCTTGCGCATAGGTGTGTGGGTGTGGTGTTGGGTGCGTGTATGAGGCGTGTGTCTATGTGTAAGTTCAGATACTATAACTTGTACTCTCATAACACTACAAGAAATGTAATGACGTATGACGAAAATTTTGACATATTTGTTCTCGTCATAGATATATGACATTTCTAGCTGAAAACGTCATAAAGTTTCACATTCGAGCAAATTTAGTGAAAAAGTTACGGAATGTCATATAACTTGCCACTGTAGTCAAAAAGAAACCGCCACTCGCTGTTACATGGTGGTTTTGTGATGATATAAGCTCCGCGAAAACGTCATAAACCAACCAAAGTCCCACGTGTAAGTTTAAGCTGATAAATAGGGCGGTAAAATGAAATGGAAAACGTGCTCCTCTCGTGGGTCGAACCTGTTACCGATCGAATGGGAAGTCTTTACCGCGACCGGATCCCACATGTAGGGTAAGGTTTCAGGTGAGTGTAGTTTACCCGCTGCCGCACTCTCGCGATAGGGAAAAAAGAAGAACAGAGAGAAGGCTGTCAGGACGGAGCACTCCGGAGGAGATCTGCACCTCCCCGTGGCAGCTCAGTCTATGGCAGCACAAATCTGGTGCTTCATGCTGTGGCATGTTAATCTGGTAAGTAATTTTCAGCTGAATTTGCCCAAATTTCATTTCGCATTGAGATCTTTCAATCTAGTTAGTAATTTTGAGTTGAATTCACCAAAATTTTCCAAATGGATAGACGTTACCCAGTTGTCAACTATTTACCCTCGAGCATGAGAAAGGGGTCAATGATTTCATGAAATTTGTTAAGAGTAGATACTCTGACGATGAACAAATACTATGCCCGTATCTTGAATGCCTGAATCAGTCTAGATGTATTGTAGAAGTGGTGAACCTACACTTACTTATGAATGGGATGGCAGGCACCTACACTAGGTGGATCCATCATGGAGAAACATTCGAGGATAGGATTCAGGAAAATGCAAATCTACAGGATAATGGAGTCCAGGAAAATACAATTCTGCAGGATGATGGGGTTGAAGAAATTGCAATTCTGTTGGACGAGGGGGTTGTGGATAATGCAGTTCTGCTGGAAGATGATGATTAGGAAATGGTTCAGGAAAACGAACACATATCGGGTATGGAGGAGGATGAAGGCACTGAAGATGGACTTCCTGAAATGATAGCCGACATGAGCCACGCTAAAGAGCTTGAAGGGAAAATGTTAGAATGTATAAAGGAACATATAAACAGTAAGGTGTCACCGGGATCTAAATATACACAATTTACATTTGTTGTGAAGTTACTTCATATTAAGTCTTTCTATCGGCATATTAAGTCTTTCTATCGGATCAGCAATGATGCATTCAATGCGATTCTGAAGGTGTTATCCCTTGCTTTCCCAGGAGCATTTGTTCCGACATCTTATGATGACGCAATGAAGTACATACGTGCCATGGGACTCGGCTATAAATCTATCCATGTTTGCAAGAATAATTGTGTATTGTTTCGTAAGACGCTAGCAAAACATGATGTGTGCCCAGTGTGTTGTGAAGCGGATTCAAGATGGAAAGATGTAGACAACAAGAAGCGTGTTCCTCAGAAGGTATTGAGGCATTTTCTGCTGGTTTCAAGGTTGAAGAGGATATTTCTTTCATCAAAAACTGCAAAGGATGCACAATGGCACAAGTTGAAGTGAAAACCAGTGGACAATGAGCTTAGCCATCCAGTTGATGGTGAGGCATGGAAAGACATCGATAACAATTGGCCGAAATTTGTAAAAGATGCTAGGAACATTAGACTTGACCTTGCAACCGATGGTTTCAATCCATTTGGCAACATGACCAACTCATATAGTATGTGGCTAGTATTTGTTGTGCTGTATAACATGCCACCATGGGTATGCATGGAAGAATCAAACTTCATGATGGCATTATTGATCCCTGGGCTGAGTTCTCCATCAAAAGATTTTGATGTCTTCGTGCAACCACTTGTAGATGAGTTGTTGGACCTTTGGAAGGGTGTCAATGCATACGATGCTTGTAGTCATCAACCCTTTAAACTGCATGCTGCAGTTATTTGGTGCATACATGATTATCCAGCACTGAGCACATTGGCGGGGCGAGTCACAAAAGGTTATTATGCCTTTGTGCGTTGTGACAAGGATCCTTCGTCAAGAAGATTAAGGAACAAGATATGTTATATTGGCCATCGTCATTTCCTTCCAACTGACCATCCATGGAGAAGAAAGAAAGCAGAGTTTGATGGTAGTACTAAAAATCAAGAGAGGCCAGCGCAATTTACTACTGAGGAGCTTCAGCAGGAACTAGAGAAGGTTAAAGACGTTAAACCAGAAAAGCCCCCTCAAGGTCAGAAAACGAACTGGGAACCGGGACAGTGTTGGAGCCGAAGGGTTTGTTTGTTTGACTTGCCGTATTGGACAACTCTAAAGCTGCCACATAATTTTGATGTCATGCACATTGAGAAAAATATTGTTGACGCTCATTATTGACACGCTTTTAGTACCATTTAACTAGTGTTTTCATGCTTATTCTTATACAAACCCGCCACTTGGCACCTGAAATAACCTATGATTGCATATGTGTTGTATTTTGGAACATATTGTATTTTAGCAGGAAATACGACATAATCAAGAGGATTTTCATGAAGACCTTATTGGATATTTCGACATGGGTTGTCGAGGGGAGCGAGCATGAGGTAGGAGAGGACCAGGAGGGCCAGAAAGGGCCCAGGATGATCGGCTTGGGACCCACTGGGCCGATCGGCCTGGCCTATTCTTGGGCTCGGTTGACCTCCCGTTTCTTCAGCGAGAAGTTTACAATGTTGTCTAGGGTTTTTTCACCGACATTGTCCTAGAGCCGCCGCCTATTGGAGAATATATATACCCCCTCATGGACTTCAAGGAAGAAGAGTTAGAGAAGGGAGGAAATCACCATGCAAACATCATCCACCGCTGCCACAAGAAAAAACGGAGAGAAGATTGGATCTACAGGAGGCCACACAAAGCAGAGAACTAGAGGAGGGGAAAACCTCCCAAGCCGAATGGCTTGGAGGTGCTCAGGCTGATCAGCCTGGTGCTTCCTTCCCCTGTTCGCCGCCATCTTCGGTCCAATTGATCTACAGGGCGTACTTTACCCCCTTTTGCATCAACATTTGTAAGATCATGGGTTAATACCTCTGGTTGTCCTTGGGGTTGTATGGAGATCTTGATTTGTAATCGCTGAACCTTTAGTTAAGATCTGTTTTGTTATCATTCATATCTTGATGATGCTCTTTCATGTAAAGGCTGGCCAGCGCTACTTTGGGTTGCTTTATTGCTTACCTAGAACGATCATCATGCCATGTTCTTTTGTTCTGATAATTGAGTACCCCTATGTAGTGATAGTATTGCGGGAGGGAATGTGTTGGGCATGGTTCACATCCACTCACGATAACACTTAGATCTAGTACTTTCACGCATGACGGTTGCATCTACAAATTATCCTAGAACCCTAGGACAAGCGTTTAATCTATCTTGTTCACACCCTCTACTCTCTGTCTGCAAGATATTGACTACTCAGATCTTTTGTTAGCATAATCATATCCTATACAAAGAGCTTGCGGTTACATTGATTAGTACTTAGTTAAGAGTGCAAATCTCTTGTTCCATGGATTGATAAACCTTGGGGGAACCTCTAAGAGAAAAGCTACAACTGATCCGTGCGCTTGCGGTCACAATTTGGTATGCTAACTGCCATCAACAAGCTTTTCAGGCGCCGTTGCTAGGGAACAAGTCAGTTTTGCTATGTTTAACTTTGTATTTATTTTTGTTAACCTCTCCCATCAAAGTTTTTCTCTAGAAAAGAAAACTTTTGTTTTTATTTTTGTGTCTAGATGGCTCTGATAGATCAATACAAGGAGGAAGGAGAAAAGTTGCTGATGGACCATGCAATTCCATTAACTGATCAATTCGACATGCAGAAATCTAACTCAGTGCTTGCAGCCAAGGAGTATGATCTGAATAAAGGAATAATCGACATGGTCAAGAGCAATCTTTTCCAAGGAGTGGAGACTGATAATCCATACAGACACATTGAGCGATTTACGATGCTTTGCAACATGCTACAACAAAAAGGAATTCCACCAGCTTGATTCAGGTGGAATCTATTCCCGTTTTCACTTGCAGGTGAAGCGAAATGATGGTATGCAGAATCTTCTTTCGATGCGAAGAGGAATTGGGAGACACTAATGAAAAAGTTTTGTGGGAGATTTTTCTCTGTGAGCAAAGTTCAAAACCTTCGGGAGGAAGTGATCATGTTTGTTCAAGGAGAAGATGAAGGAATAAATCAAGCTTGGGATAGATTTAACAGACTACTCGATTAAGGACCTAAGCTTGGATTCTTGGGTTGATGTGTTGTTGCATACATTCTATTTTTCACTAAACCAAAAATGATGAGAGTTTGTTCAAATGTGTGCAGGAGGAGATCTTATGGAGAAAACGCTCAGGGAGGCCACTCAATTATTATAGAAGATCAACATAGGAGCAGCCGTAAACAGAGAATGGGATAACTATCAATCTGGAGCACAAGAGCAAGAAAATCAAGGACATAAACTTGCTGGAATTGTCAGAAAAGAACTCCAGAAGGACATAAAGGAGGAACCTGTGGTGCAAAAAGAAGAAGAACCAGCACACATAAAGGAGGAACCTATTCGGTGCATCAAATACGACAAACTAGAAACATCAGAAACTCGAAGCCTGGCAAATGCAAAGCCCCTGTGGGAGTTTGAACAAATGGATTTGATTCCTATTGACTTCAGTGAACTATTTGATAAGCATAGACCATATCCAAGTCAAAAAGGGTCGGCTAGAGCTGTTGAGACATATTTTCCGCTGGAGAGAAGCACTGGTTATGTGCTTGCCAAGGAGACAACTAGCAAGATAATTCAAAAACTCTTTAGTGAGGAAGAAGTAGACCTAGACTACATCACCAAAGTGAAGAGAATCATGCAAGTAATGCCCGAGGCATCACTGTTTGCTAGACTGGGAAAAGTATACGCAATTGGGGCTAATCACGATGAAGGTGAAGCTTTGCCTACACAACATATCAGTTGCATGATTAATGGGGAGATCATCCACAAAGCACTTTGCAACAATGGACACATGTAAGTGTTATGTCTTCGAAACATTATGATAAGCATTATAGTAAAACTTTACAGCTTGCTCCAACCCCTGTCAATTTAATCATGGGAGATGGTAGAACAACCAAACCTTTGGGTGTGCTTAGAGATTTAGATGTTGCTATCTCGGGTAAAGTGTTGGTATTTCTTATAGCTTAACAAATAAATCCGCAAGCGTACGGATACCGATGTAGCTTTCACCCAGGAGTATTCCAGAGTATTGATTTCCATGGGGAACGAGAAGTGCACTAATCCTGAACTAATTCATCTGGGGGTAGGTGTGGATATGAGTGACGATGAAGAGAAGCGAGAAATGGTCTGAGGGTAGAGAGGGTACTTGATCGGGTAACTAGATTCTCTCATCTAATCTAGTGTTCAGAATCTTATTAACTCTGCTTACGTCGGGGAAAATAGACGATTGACCACAGAAAGGGATGAGAAGGGGGCCAGCTTGCGCCTAACGCTCTTATGGTTGCCTATAGGTCCATCTGCTAACACGTGGTGGATTCCAAACGCCGGACAGGGCTGTCATCACCTGCCGACTACCATAAGCAGTCCATTTTGCTAGGTGTATTCCTAGGTAAAATCTAGTCTGGACACCATGCCTACACTATCAATTACTACTTTACTCAGCGCTCAAGCAAAGCACCCACTACAAAGTAGTGAACGAGGTACCGGTAAACAAAGATAAGTAAGAACTGATGCTCAATTAATCAAAGGGAACTAGAGTTACCAGACAAGACTCGGATGTAGCTACTTGAAGAAGAGCTGCATTTGTCGAGGCACAAAGTGGAAGAGGGGCCAACAACTCCAGCTCCTCCCCAGCACTCTCAGCTCACCTCTCTCCCTATTTTGCTAATTATTGTAGTGGCAGCGCTTCACTTCTTTTGATCTTCTTCTCTTGTGTGTCTTGTCCTGGCACAAATGCCTCTATTTATAGTACCCTGGAGGCAGGGAGGTACTAGTAGTGGTGAAGAAGAGTCGATTGGAGGTGGACCCTTAGGTCAGTCGAACTGGTTAGTTCGGCCGAAGCCATCCGATGCACCACCTCAACTTGTCCACGCTTCATATTGCCTCCTGTGGTCGGTAACTTGCATGCAGAGTGGTGGTTGTGTCTCGTCGCCACCAAGGGTGGGGTTAGCCGACCCAATCTCCTCTGCCGACCTACCCTCCTAGCTCTGAGGCCCTTTGATCCACCGACTATTGTTCGGTACGTACTTGATTTCCTCATGGTTATGTTGGTTGGTGGGTGTAACTCTCTTGGTCTCAGTTTGGTGGACCCATGGATCCAAGTGGGCTTCACTTGAACTCTCGGATGCAACTGACAAAACTCCGACACTTCACAATGGTCTTCATTGTGTTTATTTGCATGTGACCGAAGATGGGCCGGGGGGAAGAGCTTTTGTTGGGTCGGCCGACTTGGTGGGTTCGGCCGACCTGGCCAAAGTGCCCAGGTTTGGTCGAAAGTTTGTCCTCCTATCTCCTGCATCAAATAAATCCCAAAGCTTGTGGACATTGTTAGAATAAAGCCCTATAGCTAAGGTGATTGCATCAATTGAATGGTTTTGATATATTTCTGTGGTCAGAAATGGTGAGTTAACGACCACCAACAAGCTCCCCCACACTGGATCTTTGCTCGCCCGGAGTAAAGGATTGTATTATGAACAAAGGGACTTAGAAGCTAGTGTGGACTTGATGCATAACTTCTAAAGATAAATAGCATGCATAAATCTTATAACAAAATATTCCTTGTACCTGTGGGGATTGTAGTAGCTATGAACCTTGCCTTTAGAGGTTGAATAATGGAATGCTTGAATGAAGGGATAAGTCCCCTTTCCTTCAAGCATGCTTGGAGTTTTTGATATTTAGTTTTCAAACAAGATGTCCTCAACTCAATTAGTCCTTAGGTGGTACTCTCAAACCTTTCATGTGGTAATCTAATTCCTCACCAAGGCCTATTGCCAACTCTTCCCTACCATCTACAGGCTTATGTGGAGCTTGGGCAGGGTAAAAGTTGCTTACCTATGTTGTGTATTTTGTTGAGCCAAATATTAGTCCTATTGAATATTGTGCCACTTCATATTCTGATCGTTGGAAAACATTTTGGGGCGAGGGAGAAAATAAAATCACACTGATGGAGGAAACAAACAGAAAGCGGTTGGCTTGTGCTTGATGAATATGGTCTAGAATAGGGCTCCTTATTTGGTAGGTATCCCTCTTTTTTTTTCTTTTTTTCTCTCTCTTTTTTTCACCTTTTTTCTCTCTTCTTTCACTATTTTTTTCTTTTCTTTTCCCACTCTATTTATTTGAATAGCCCCATGTTCTCATTTGCAAGGGACTTTCTAAGGGAAAAAAAATTTGGAGTCTTTATTTTGACATACCATATGAGTGGATGTATTCGAGGACACATGGGGAAAAAATAGGTGTTTGAAGGGGTGGCAAACCTGGTGAAGGTGGATGCATGAATCCTTTGTGGATTTAGCATAACCAAGTATTGATAGGCTAGCAATTGAAAAGGTATGCGAAGGAAGATGATTGGAGTTTGAAGGGCATAAAATTTGACAAAACTCTACACAACTATAAGTAGCTTATGTGGAGGTTTAAATATGTAGAGCATTTGGCTCTAGTAGGAATTTAAAACCGCTGAGGATATGTGAACCTAAGGGTTTTTAATTTGAGCTCAAAACAAAATTCTCTGAGCAACATTTGATCAAGGAGGGAACAAACACTTCTATCTTGCTATATCACATTAACCAACAACTTAGGCAAGGTCTCCCTAATGAAGAAAGATCCCCCAAGCATGGAGTACTAATTGAGAAATAAAACTTATGCAAGCTAACATGCCAAGGATAAAGCTATGCTCAAGATATCTCCATAGTAGGTTTGATCAAATTTTATGCATGAACAATAATCAAACCAAATAGAAATGAATGCCTTAAAATGTAAGGGAGAAGATGAGAAGGTGCAAACCAAAGTATTCCATGCGTGGTTGGACATGTTAAGCACCATGGGTGGAGTCGCCCAACCTTTCGTGCAGCTTTCCTCCCCCACGCTTGGATTTTGTGCACTTGGTGCAAAATATCAAGAGTGAAAGGTTATAGTCTCCTTTGAAGATGTTCCATCACCAATGGTGTCAAAATGTTATTTCTGATGTTGCCCATTGTCTTGGATGTTATCTGACCATTCGTGCCTTTTAATCTCAACCTGCAATGGTTAGCGACCAAAAATACTCGAAGGCAAGAAACTTGTCCTGAAAACATAACCATGCACTATCCTACTACCACCTTCTTTATTTGAGGAAATGAATAAAAAATATTTTTTCATGATTTTTTAGAAAGAAACTTTATTGGAAAAAATAATTCGGGTTACCTCCTGGTAGTGCTTGTTTATGGTCAAAGGTCGACCATGAGAAGCATTCACGTTGCAGCCAACCTTGGTGATGTGGCTCCTTTCCCCATCATCACACTTCTAGCTGCAAAGACTTGTGCCAAAAACGACTACGAGATTGCAATATTTATGATAAACAGAAGCATCTACAACCATCCTTTCAAAGTTATTATGATTGATGGGCATACGGTGGCTGCAGCTCTCGTATGTTCCCATAGCACTATTAATTGACTCTCGAGGCTTCTCAAATGAGCAAGGGTCTTGTAGTCCTTTTTCTATGAAACTCTCATGCTCATTGATAAAGCATCCTTTTTCATGCTCCAGAATCATTGCCTCAAGAATGTCAATAGATCACACATATTCATCATTTGCTACTTGTCTATGACATTCTAGGGATGTATCTTGGACCTCAAGATTATATAGGTGACCCTCATCTTGAACGAGTACACTATTGATGACTCCTTCAATGGGTCTTCTGATGAGAATGAAGGGTAGATCAAGATATGGAAATCTAATAAGATCTCACACTCTCCAATCTTTATACTAATGGCCCTAAGGATTCCCTCAGTCTCCCTAATTTTACCCGAACCCATTGGAGACGTTTTTGAGAGAATGAAAGAAGTTCACATGGAAATGATTCTATTACCAAGAATTTAGAAATGATATTGAGTTTGACTCTTGGATCATAGAGAACATCCTGGTAGTTGATCCCTCCTACTTGGCATTGGAGTAGTTGTAGCTCAGGATATAGCTGTACAACTTGATCATTGTCCAAGAGAATTCAGGCACCTGATGCCTCTGACAGTATGCCTTCTAGAGTGACTAAGACTAGGGCAAAGGAATTGGCTTTAGCTTAGGAAGGAGTTTCAGATGGGATGACTCCTGGTTCACAAGAATTGCCAACTGAAGGCCAAGCAACAGCCACCCACACTGAGGACATCATCGACATGATGACTGGTGAAGGCAAGTCATTTGATCTCTTTTTTCCAAAGCTAAAAAATTGGAATGTCGCAATGAGCAACCAAATCATTATTACCACACACCACCTGTATGACCATAACAAAATTGCTAGGTGATGCATGCCCTTCCAGAAGAGCACAAGTGCCACAAGATTCAAGAAGGTTGGGCAGAGATCTGGATAGGATAAGCAGAGGGTTACACACCAAGCTTTCGATCCATGTTCAAGAAGGGCTCAAACGGCTAGAGACACCAATGCAAGCTGCAAAGTTTGCATCAGAGGATGGGATCATACTACGTGGGCATATACCGATCGTTACTCGCTGGAAAGACTACAAGACCAATAATGAAAAACATCTGAAGAACTACATTGACAAACTGGCGGTGTGTATATATCGACTCATCTACTACCATAGTTCTTTGTATCCTTTCATTTCATCCATTTTTCTAACTACTCTTATGTTGTGCTTAATATAGGGACAATTTGACATTGACACCACTAGTCAACCTATCATAGAGGCATGCACTGACATGCTCAAGTCACAACAGAGACAGGGGAGGTACCGGCTCAAGAAAAAGTTCTTCAATGATGTTCCAGCAAATGAAGTTCTAACCAAATCTCCTGTGACCACTATGGATGACGACTAGTGGAACAAACTGGTTACGATGTGGTCTAGCTAACCTCATAGGGTATGATAGAACTTCAACTTGCTACTAGCACATTTGTATGTACTGATCTGTTCCTCTTATTTATGTATCTTACACGAGTGTTCATTATTGTAAAGGAGAGGTGTACTAAAAATACCAGTAATCATGAGGCGGTCAGGTTTCCTCAGTACACAGGATCTAGAAGCTACGTTGCACAGGCTCATGTTGTGGTAAGCAACTAAACAAGTCATGTTTTTCTCTATACTTTATTTGATGAACATGCTCATGCTCCTTGTTCCAAGCTAACAGTTTATGTTTATTTTCACATCATATTAGAGGGAGAAGCATGTTCAAGGAGATCCACTCCAATAGATCTTTTCAAGAAATTCCATTGCAGCAAAAATAGCTACACCACTCCAGTACAGGCAGCCATTGTAAGTACTTGTTTACTTTGCATTCTTCTTTGCCACAACAACACTAGAAACATTTGTGAGTACTTTTGTGAGACCTTTCATTTTCTTTCTTTTATTAGGCTCGGATGGAACAAATTGTCACCCAACTTGGAGACGACCAACCAAAGATTGCTGCTGAAGCAATGACTGAAGTTGTCCAATCTAGGACATTTCGGGAGATTGCTAGCATTCACCCACCCTCCAAGAAAAGGACTAGGGTTGGTACTGTGCTGCAGGTAGAAGAAATCCAAGCTGATCTTGAGAGTGAGAAACAAGGAGGAGGCACAACTTTGGCAAAAGATTGCTGAACAGGAGTTCGAGATGGCTGCACTGAGATTAAGGGCTGAAACACAAGAAACAACATTGAAGTCTCAGACAGAAGAGCTCGAAGCTTTGAAGAACACCACAAAGCAGTTGCATTCTTTGATTTCTAGCCTGATAAACTTCAGCACTAGTCAGAGCCAAGTGAATCCTTCCCTCAACTAATGTGTGTTGCTAGTGAACTTGTTTGTTGCTGATGAACTTTTGTTGTATGTTGTATTGTTGATGCTTAACTTGTTGTATGTTGCATTATTATTGCTTGTGAACTATTCACAGATTATGATGTGAACAATATGGAAGTTGGAAATGAGTTGTTTTTATTTCTGTGATTGTGATGATGATCCGCAACCAAAATTGAATATATGGAACTGTGAAATGCAATAATACGCTAGGGTCCAGAAAAAAGGCCCAATATGGTACTGCGAAATGCAATAATGACTCTTCGTTAGATGGGCTAGGGTTCAGAAAAAAGGGTCCAATATGGCGTGCAATGAACATTTTTCGGTCCAAAAAATAGCGTGGAAACCTAAAATGGGCTAAAAATAGCCTAACAAAATTGCTCTTACATGGATTGGGCTTCAATTTGTGACGAACTGATCGTCATGACACCCCAGCCACGTGGCGCAGCCTCCGAAACAGTTTTATGATGACATGTGGGATGAATTTCCATTCGTCATTATCTTAGTGACACACCGAAATAAGGAACGTCACTAGTCGCGGTTTATGACGCTCGACTAATGGCGAAGGGTTTTCGTCACTCCAGTGTCAGAAATCACGGTTTATGACGAAAAAATACGTTTATGACAATATTTTTTTTCTTTCGGCAGATTAAAAAAAAGAATAATAGAATAATGAACTGGTTCCGTGAGATCATCCAACAACACCAACAGAGGTGCAACTATCGCTACGGACGAGAAAGAAGAGGGCAAGGTCGGAGAATTGGCATGGCTGATAAGAAGATTCGCTGCTGTGGTGAACCAAGGGGAAAGAAAAATGACGGAAAGGTACGGTTGAAACCATGAGAGATTCTTTCTTCACGAGCCTCTAGTGGGATGGGTCCCACTTGAGGCGTAGGTCAATAATAGGTCAACGTCGTCACCCTCACCCTCCTGATGTTGATATGCCCCACCTGGCATCCACTTATGCGGCTACCCACCCGTCGAACACAATCGAGAGGCCTCATTTGTTTATGTGCTGGACAATAGTGTCACCGAAGCTATTTGTTTAAGAGGAAGAGCAAGAATTACAAGGATGCAGCTTGGAGACGGCCTCCCAAGCGCAATATACAAGACCATTACACAAACTATGGCACAAAACCTAGCACAATAATAACAAGAAATAAAATCCACACCATGCCATGGCCCACCAAAATGACCAAGATACCTGAAACTCGGTGAAGACGAGATAAGCACTATGGCTACCCACCCAGATTGCCAAAACGAGGGTGTTTGTTTTCTTAAACCATATCATCCAGTGATCCATTACGAGTTCGTATATTAGTTTACCGGGGATGATTGTATTATTAATGTTTATGCTAATCATATGCTTATTAATAATAGAATGGTGTTGGATAAGCCTATTTTATCCCTAAAGTTAATCAAATAAAAATGTGAGAAATGAGACAAGGATGGATCACATTAATTTGGAAAACATATCATGCCCGTTCACGCAAGATCTCTGATCTCAGGGGGCTATTTAAAGAGGTCATGTCGTGAAAGAAACTTGATAGTCGTGAAATTGTAGCACCACGTGGTCGAAAACAAAAAAAAAACTACAACAATTCAGAGAATCTAGTTACTAGCAGTTTACTGTATATTTTTAGGAACGGTAGTATTAACGGTGCAGGTGCTAGACATGTCAAAAACGTTCCACTTTATTTTTTTAACAATCAGCGCTTCACTGTGAACCAGGTAAAAGTCATTTGTACAATTCAGTTACCACTACAGCTGGTCAGTCGGAGTCTCGGAGACAGCGGTGTGCGTGCGTGCGTGCATGTCAGCTGCCAACAACGACCCGGCTGCCCAAAAGCTTTCCCCAACCGTCGTTTCGTTCAACGTAACCACGCCCAACCGCATCTACCGTCAGTTCAAGAGTCCATTGTTTTGTTCGCGCCCCAAAAGGCCAAAACCATGGGCTGTGGGCCCCACAACCCCGGGCCGTGGCCGATTGGACCCACTTCCAGCCAAGAAACAGTCAGTCTTCACCAAAAAGGAGAGTTTAATTTTCTTCCATCGCGTGCTGTTGAACTGGGTTACTTGAAGGTGACGATAGCAAGGAGCTAAAGTTTTTTTTTTAACGAAACAGGAGGGTTTTATCCCTGCTGGTTATATATTAAAAAGAAAGGAAACAAATACAAAAGCAGTTTGTAACTAAGAGACAAAAAAGGTTAAGAAGAAAATCATGAAGATTACAACATAAGCTCTAGCCATTCCACCATTGATTGTTTCCAGACCTCTTTAACTCTATGCAGAACTAAAGAACAAATAGTCTTAAAGCGTGCGATGGCCCCTTGAGTTGTTGGTGGTATGTCACGAAAGATTGAATCATTTCTTGCCATCCATATGCACCAGCTCATAATTATGATGATTTCCATGAAGAAGGGAACTTGAAGCTGAGTTTTGAAGGTATTCATAATGGAAAAAGGATCCAGTTGTAAATCTGCATAAAGGCCTAAATGGATCCAACAGTCTTGAGCAAACGGGCATTCCAACAGGAGATGGAAGAGTATCTCAATTTTGTTGTAGTGACAAAGAACACAGTTATATGAGGGCAAAGCCATATGTTTTCGACGCATGATATCTCTTGTACTAAGTCTATCTTTCAAAACCAACCAAAAGAAGACTTTATGTTTATTTTGACATCTCGACTTCCATAGCCAATCATACACTGGATGAATGTCTCTATGCCCAATGAGGGACTTATATGCCTTTGATGAACAGAAGTTTGCATTACCCCAGATATATACCCAAAAATTCGGATCAGGTGAAAGGTCCAATCTTTCAAGTTCTTTAGCAAGATGGATCAATTGATTATACGCTTGTGCCGGCAAGGGCAAAAAGAAGAGTTGTTGTAGTTCTGTGATCGAGTAAGCCCGCTTCAAAGATAAATTTTTATCCCGAACAAATGAAAAGAGATGCGGGTATACTTGTGCTGGCACCTGATTATTCCATAAATCATGCCATAAGAAGCAAGTACTGCCATCTTTCACTGACACTGAAGCTATTCCTTTGAATTTGTCCAACAGTTTAATGATGTCTCTCCACCAGAAGGATCCTTTAGATACAGTGCCTGGCAGTTTACCATTCCCATAGTATTTTTCCCATATAAGATGAACCCACGGGATGTCTGCTCTATTATAGAATTTATGTAGGAATTTAAGCAACAAAGCTTCATTTTGTGTCTGCAGATTCAGGACACCTAGGCCACCTTCCTTTTTTGGCAAAATCACCATGTCCCATGCTGCTTTAGGCGGTTTTTTATTATTGATGTCTGATCCTCTCCAAAAGCAGTGCTTTCTGTATTTATCCACTTGTTTATATACTGACTTAGGTAGCAGAAAGGTACTCATGTGAAACATCGGCAGGGCAGTGAATATTGAGTTTGTTAATTGTAATCTCCCTGCTTCAGATAGGAGGTTTGAGGTGGACAGCAATCTTCTTTCACACCGAGTCACCATAGGGAGAAATTTCTCAATTCTTGGCTTAGTCAATCCCAGTGGTAGTCCCAAGTATATGAAGGGCATTTTTCCTATTGAACAGCCAAAAGTCTGCGCTAGCTGCTGGATCCTTTCCTCTGAGATATTAATTGGCACCATCATGGATTTGCTAAAGTTTACCTTCAGCCCAGTTGAGTTGGCAAAGGACTGTAAAAGGTTCTTTAGGTGGAGCAGTTGCAATGGGCATCCTTCCATAATAATGAGTGTGTCATCAGCATATTGTATTATTGGAAAGTCCTGATTGTGATTAATCTGAATTGGCAGTTGCAAGTGGCCCTGCTCCTTTGCATTATTTAGTATTGACTGTAGCAAATCAGCCCCAAGGACAAAAAGAAGGGGGGATAGAGGATCTCCCTGCCTAACTCCCCTTTTACAAGTGAATCATTTTCCTGGAACTCCATTTAGTAAGATGGATGAAGTCCCTGAGCTGAAAATTTGTTTCATCCATTTGATCCACCGTGGTCCAAAGCCTTTATGTCTCATAATGTCTAACATGGTAGTGTGCTCAATTCGATCAAAAGCCTTTTCAAAGTCCAATTTTAGGATAACAATTTCTTTTCTTGACTTATGGCATAAGTGAAGGTATTCAAAAGCCCAAGCAAGGCAATCCTGGATAGTTCTTGTTTTAATAAAACCATACTGATTGGTATGCACTAACCTTGTTATTGTCCCCTGCAGTCTATTGGCAAGTAATTTTGTGAGCAATTTGATTGAAGTATTCAACAGAGATATGGACCTATAATCTGAAACAGTTGCAGCTCCATCAACTTTAACAATTAGTGTAATGTAGGAGCCATTGATACTTTGTAGGCATAAATCTTCTTCATGGAAGGTTTGGCAGAGAGCATAGAAATCTTGCTTGATAACAGGCCATGCTTTTTTGATAAAGTCAGTATTGAACCCATCAGGCCCTGGGGACTTGTCATTTGGCATATTGGTAATGACTGCATCAATTTCTTCCATAGAGAAAGGTACTTCCAGGCAGGATAAGTCATCATCCATATGCAGTAACTGGTTTAGATCAAAATCCATTGGTTGAGGATTAGAAGTTTCCAACCTTTCTTTATAAGCCTCCCAGAGAATGGATTCTTTGTTCTTGTGACTGGTTTGGGGAATACCGTTATTATCCTCAATGGATCTGATAAAGTTTTTTTTGTGCTTAATTGTTGCATTGACATGAAAGAATTTTGCAGATTCATCCCCAAATTTTACCCACTTGATGGCTCCACGCTACTTCCAATATGTGTTTTGCTGACTTAGGAGGAATTGTAAATGTTGTTGTAGAATATCTTTGAAATTCCATTCAATTAACAGCAGATCCCTGCATTCCTCTATTCGTTCCAAGAAAGATAAAATAAGCTTCACATTGGATATGACTGTTTTCAGGCTGAAGAGTTGAGCTTGCCAAGCTCTGAGCACCCTTCTAAGGTTTTTGAACTTGCCAGTAATAATTTTAGCTTTATCTGTTGCCTGTACAGGGATCGACCAGCCATGTTTGATAATGTCCGTAACCTGTTCATGCTGAAGCCAATGATTTTCAAAGCGAAAAACTTTCCCTCTTGGTATGTCTGTTCCAATGGTTATAATACATGGCGAGTGGTCAGAAGTCTCCATCACAAGAGGGTAAGCAAAAGTGTTAGGGTAGGATAAAGACCAGGATGGGGTGGAGAAAAACCAATCTAGTCTCTCCAGCAAGGGTGATTGTTGTTTATTTGACCAGGTGAATTTTTTAGATTTGAAAGGGATCTCAACAAGACCAAGACAGCTAATAGCTTCATTGAACAATAGCATATCTGCAACATTTCCTCCTAGTTTATTTCTATCATCTGGACTTCTCATAAGATTAAAGTCCCCTAAAAGTAGCCAATCAACATTATCAGGCATCTGAATATGTTTTAGCCAGTGGACAAAGTCTCTTTTCCCTTCAGTCGTACATGGACCATAAACATTTGTAAGTACCCATTCATTCTCAGACAGGGTGGACAGAAATTTCACTAACAAAGCGTACTCATTAGAGAAAACTAGTTCCCCATCAAAAAGTTTGGATTTCCATAGGATTGCTATACCCCCTGAAGCTCCCACAGAAGGCCGGTATTCAAACTTATCAAATGCTCGGGGACAAAATTTTCTGATATAATTATTGTCAAGATGCTCTCTCTTAGTTTCTTGCAAGCATATAACATCACAGTTGCTTTCAATAATTTTGTCCCTAATTGAATTCCACTTCTTATCAGAGTTAATACCTCTGACATTCCAGCACATGACATTCCATAATCTTGTATTAGCAGTATGGTTCATAGTAAAATATGGAAAGAGAGCAACCATAATAGTAGGCAAACATTGCCTGTACCAGTTCGGAGCAAACAGAGATAAAAGAAGTATCTGAGGATAGACACAAGTTCCAAACTTGACCAAGGTAAGCTAGACATATAACAAAAGAAGATGCCTGTGCATAAGAGATTAGGGGCAAAAAAGAGTTCCACAAGCCCCAGCCGAAACTACTGCTTCTTGAGCTTCTTCTGGTTACTTCTTGGCGCCTCTTGTGCATCATCAGCATCTGCAGTAAATTTCTTCTTCACCAGCTTCCTTGTAACCGGAGTTGTGGGCTTCTTCTTGACTAAAGCAACAGAAGTTAGTTTGGAGGCATCCACCTTACAGAATGATTCACCCAAGTTACGGATAACCTCTTTTGACAAGGTAGGAGGAGCTGCTGAACAACCAATGCAATTCTTATCTTTACAACCAGAACTTTTGAATCCCTGATTATAGTTTAAATTCCTACTGCTCCTGCGAAGTTTCTCATCATTAACAGTGCAGCCCATATCAACCCTGTCTGACGCATTCATGTGATGTGCTTTCTTGAGCAAGGCTTTGGACCAAGGACCAGAGGTTGAAGAGACCTTTTGTATGATCTGTTCTAGTGGTGTAGAAGGTGAGTTTGTGATCTCAAGGCTGATGTAGTCATGATCAGATATGGTCTGCTCCACACCTTCAGGGATGAAAGGAGGAGCTGAAGAACTTACAATATCACCATGAAGACTCCCTTCAAACATGATGTCCTTGGCTTTGAGCCCCTTACCCTGATTAGAGGAATCCTTAGAAGGGCAGACAAGAGGTCTGTCATTGGGACATTTATTGGGTAAATTGAATTGTAGGGCCGGCTCAGACTGGAGGAACTGCATGGCTGGTGAAGATAAAAAGCTCTTGGTCCAGACAAAGCTCATAGGGTTCAGTAGTTGAGCCATAAAAAAATGAGACCATGCCAGTGGGACTTGTACCTGAGAATCCAGATTTCCTGAAGAAAAGTGCTTTGCCCACTGATTATAGATTTCTGCAGATGGCTGAAAGACTTGTGTTTGTTTAACCCTCTCCATCTGAAGGAAGATAGGATCCTGGCAGGGCCCAAAAGTTTGTACAAAGCCCAAATGCATTGGGTTATTTTGAAGCCCATGATGTACTTCCTGAGCTTGATTTTCTCCCAGAAGCTCATTTTCATTGATATCATCTTGGACCATGTGTAGGGGCTGACCATCATTCTGGGGAATGAACACATCAACCTGCACGGGTTCATTGTTAAAGTTATGAGGAGGAATGTCATCACTGCCTGAAGAGTCTATCCCATCAATAATTTGCATATTATCCTTCATTGGATCTTCAGCACCCTGATTATCAGCTGCCTGTATTAAATTGTCAATGCCTCCTAAATCATCATCCACAGCCATGTTTAGATCAAAATCCAAGCCATTAGGATTAGCATCCTGACCCAAACCATCTAGATTAGCGTCTTGTGGTGGAACATTTTGCTCCTGATTAGCTGGGAGAGCTTGCACAACAGGTACTCCTGGGGGCGGCTGGGGCCCAATAAAAGGGGCATTATTCTATCCTTGTGGCCCCTCAGGCCAGAGACCCCATTGTTGAGCCGGTCCATGCTCAGCCACTGCACCATTACCAGCACCTTGAGCATTGTGTCCAACAGCATTAGAAGGCTGACCATACCTAAAGAAATCAAATATATGTGGGTCAACTTCATCAAGTGGTTGACTTTCATCTTCAGGGCCCACACCTAACAATCTGTATTGCAGAATTTCACATTGAACAGTCCACGAATTACCTTCAAAGTCTTCACCCTCTGAACATACTAAGAACCAGGGGATCTCAGTTAAGTCCACTACTCTAACTTTAACAATAACACGAGCCAAATTAGTTGGGTCTTCTTCCCAGACTAACAATCTACCAAAAACAGCCACTGCCTTTTCAATATCTGATTTTGTCCAATAATCAATATTGAGGCCCAAAAGCATAACCCAAGCCTCACAATTCATAGTGGTGAGTCTATTACTCCAACCCCTATTGTGATCCGAAAAAGAAATCCGGTATTGGCCATATTGATGCTGACCTCCCCCAATGAGGAAATCTTTATCATGCACAAAGTGAAATCGAACATATGCTTGACCATAGGGACAGGGTTGAATTGAGTGAATAGCAAGACCCTTATGGTTTCTCAGAAAATCATCTAGAAGCTCCCGTATGGACTGAAAGGATACCTGTAGGTGAGGGAGAGGTTCAATCTTTGCAATGGCCACATCACTTTGATTCCGACGCGCTCCACCAAGAACCACCCGTGACATTGGTTTGCGAAATCCCACCATCTGACGTTGACACCCCCGCGGCATAAAGGGTGCTGGATTAACGAACTTGTAAGCCATGAATGCTTCTTGGAGGTCAGCCAAAACCAGCGATGGTCCAAAGGAAGGCGAAAGATTTTCTTGTGTGCAGTTTTGTGGACAATGCGGGAGGAGAGGGCGAGTGAGAAATGCACAGGTTGCAAATGGCGGCGGAGGCGGCGGAGCTTTTTGCGAAGGCTTCGAGGCCGGGAAGGAAGACGAAGGGACGCCACCTGGAACCACGCCACTGAGAGGACGTTTCCAAAAAATTGTTTCCTTAGGAGCAGTTGCCGGTATACCCAACAGAGAGAGACCCAACTCTTGAAAAGTACCAACTGTCACATCCTTGGCATTGGAGGACCCACTAGTCATAGGAGCCACATTCCGAAACCAGGTGCTCACCGAAAAAGATGACCAGTCATCTGGGCAGGGTGGCAAGAAGGAGCTAAAGTTGACCTTTTATACTTGGCCAACCGGCAGTCCGCCTACTATCCAACTAGCTTGTGCTTCGGATTGGAGGTTCTACTTCGTAATCCAATTTAACCATTTCAATAAAAAACTTTGTAATCCAATTCATGCATGCATAAAAAAGAGTAATTCAATTTATCTTCCTCTAAATCCTCGTGAAGTCGATGTGCATGCTGGACTACAGCTTCATCTTCCACACTACAGGCTCTTGATCTAAAAATGACGTCATGATCGCCAATGATCTCGGCATCGGAAAGTTTGGTTGGCATGTAGGTTTGACCATCATGTTCTTAATGGTGCAGCCTACTCGTCTTGATGTAGGCCGATAGCGTCACATTATATTTCTAGCCGATTGGCTACCTGATGACTCAGCAACACTTGTGTATATAGAAGAAACAAGGTATGGTGGATCACGACGGAACCACAATGTAAGAAACTTTAATTGAGTTAAACAAAGGAATAATGTACGAGCGAGTTCAGTGTAGCTCATGATGGTTAGATTTCTTGTGTCCATCTACCTATATATGTTCGAGTCCTTGACTCGCATTTTTATTTATTCTATAGGAATTAATGGCACTATCTAATAATGGTGGTGACTTTGTGAATATCAAGATTTACCTGTAAGTCTTTCAGATGTTCTTAGGCCCTGTTTGGGAGAGGGGTGCTAAAATTTAGTCTTGGACTAAATTTTAGCCCCCCCAAATGGAGTGCTAAATTTTAGCCTAAGAGGGTGTTTGGAAGTGGGACTAAAATTTAGCACATGTTCTGCCAAATGACCGTATTGCCCTTCATTACCTGCCCCTCCCGCCAATTTGTCTCGGAGCTGCTGCTACTGCATGTGCCGGTTGCATGCGCCTGCATGCTGAAGTTTTGCATGCGCTTGGCCCACTGTTTGCATGCGCGTGTGTGTAGTTTGCATGCGCTGCCTGGGCCAGTTTGCATGCGCGTGTGTGTGGTTTGCATGCACTGCTTTGGTTTGCTTGATTTTTTTTCAACCGTGGTGCAAATAGAGAAGCAAAATCCATATTTATTACAAAGTTAAATCACCATGAAAATACATAACAAGTATATTATCTATACATCCCCAAGAGAAATAATTTACAACCTATTGTACAATGCAATTGCCAATTGATCACGAAAAACATTCATGTTTATGTCTTCGTCTCCTTGTGTGTTCGTCGTATCCCCTTCACAGTTTGAACCTCCGGTTGTTGGAATAAAATTTTCATCACGATCACACAATTCAAATTCCCTATCGCCAATACCATTCTCCCTAATGAAGTTGTGAATAGCCATGCAAGCAACAATAATTTTGCTTTGCTTCTGCATTGGAAAACTAGGTATACCCAACAATATCCGCCACTTTATTTTCAATACTCCAAAGGATCTCTCGATAACATTTCTAAGAGACGAATGTGCATAATTAAATGTCTCCTTCATACCTTTGGGCATTGGTCCGTTACGAAACTCCGGTAAGTGGTACTTTGTACCCCTATATGGAGCCAAGTACCCGGGACGGTTTGGATAGCCCGAGTCTACCAGGTAAAACTTGCCTACAATTTCAATACCAAATTGTTAGCTTAAAGAACTATATTTTAATTTAGAGAGTACCGTACATACACTACTTTACCTGCCGGAGGATGAGGAAAGGTGTCTTTGTATTTTTCCCAGGTATCACTTAACACTCTCATGTCATGGATTGATCCAGGCCATTCGGTAACGACAAAAGTAAACCTCATGTCGAAGTCATAAATAGCTAGGACATTTTGAGATATATATCCATGTCTTCCTGTATGTTGAACCACCTTATCGCTTTGAACCACAACAGGTATATGTGTCCCATCTAAAGCTCCAATACAATTGTTGAAGTATGGAGCAAACCGATGTTGTTGTAATCTTTGGTGCACAGACTTAAATTCTGGGTCCACTGGCTTAATATTAGCTTTTGCTAGTCTGAGAACACTGCACAAAACTCTATCGAACGTACGGCTTATCGTTTCCAATGACCTAACAAACCGGTCCTCAACTTGCCTAAGTGATTGTGGTGCACCGATAATCCATAGAAACATTCCTACTGCCTCCAATGTTAACATATCTCTACTTCCCATCAACCCATAACTGTCTACCAGTGTATCATGTAGTTGATGAAACAAGTGAGCACTCATCCTAAACATGTTATAGCACGATGTCACATTTGAAAGTGTGTCATTGACCCACTCAACCCCCAGCACTGTTGGAACCCGTCTTGGACCTCTATTAGGTAAGTTTCAGCGTACATACCAATTGTAAACAGGAAAAAGGCGACTTCGCGGTTCCTCTTACGAGTATTCACTATCAACTCAGTAGTTTCATCTTGAATACCACAATCTTCCATTCTGTAGTTGTCTTCATCATCACTTGAGTACTCAGTGGAGGAACTGGCATCCTAAGTAATGAAAAAATGTCACTGTTAGTCTTTATTATCAACTCAGTAGCCACCATCACACTTAATTCCAATTTAACATATCCAATTAGCCACCATCACACTGAATTTGAAATTAACTGAACCAATCAACCACCATCTCACTTAATTCCAATTTAACTGAACCAATCAACACACCATCACACTGCATTTCAATTTAACAAAACCAAATAACAAACAACACAAGCCAACTTAAACCAGTCAACCAACATCACACTAAATTAAACATATTTCTTCCAATTCAAACAGGACAGTACTCAATTGAAACAAGACAGTACTCAAATGAAACAAGACAGTACTCAATTCATCATATTTCATAGAACTACACTACCATCCTAACCTAGACAACCCTCATTTCATCTGTTGCTCACACTATCTCTACAGGAATATGAATCTTGCTTCATCTGTTGGAATGTTCATGAAGAACTCTCTTCTTGTACCAACTTCAAAATAGGACAGGGAAGCAAAGAACTCCATGCTACTTGGAGATACTCCACATTGTAGAGCTAGCTGTTGACACTTCTTGATCTCTTCTCTTTCCTTAAACTCTTTGTCAACTTGTCTCTTCAACAACTTCTGTTGATTTTGATCAGATTGTGACCATTTCGAGACAAAACTGTCAAGTGCTTGAACAATTGGACTTTTAGATTTTTTTCCTGGGCTAGTTGCTATTGATTTTGAGGAAGTACTGCTCAGCCTCTTCCTTGTACTGATGCTAACAGGGTTGTCAACATAAGCAGCTGTTGGTTCTTTTTCTTGTTCTTCTTGTTCTTCTTGTTGCTCTTGTTCTTCTTCTTCTTCTTCTTCGAGTTCTTCTTGGTCTTCTAGAGGATTGAATGAAGTAGAACCATCTACAGCACACTCATGGAAGATCTCCTCAAGCTGGTCAATGTACTCTGGTGCACCATATTTCAGTTTTTTACACTCCCATTTTTTCCCCTGCAAATCAAGTTAATGTTACCTACCTGTGTGTCTTCTTCCCAGCAGTTCAAGAACAGAAACTCACAATTATAAACTTACCTTGGTGTTTGCTTCCCACCATTCTTCTGATGCTATCACATTTCCATCTGAATCCCTGCCCAACCCACTGTTTGTCCACAAAGACTTCCAGAAAACATACAGTGTTTTTAACCCTCCAATCCTATTCCTTAGCTGCCTCCTTTCATGCTTCAACCCAGTCTGAAGATAATATTTTTCTTCAATTATCTTGTATCCTCTAGCTGACATGATGCCCTTTATGACAATTTCTTGCTCTAACTTGCTCAACACACAGATCACACAACAGATGTGTATTGGCTTCTGACCAAAAAGCCTTATCACCTTTTATCTAGTTCATGTACAAAAATGCCAAGATTTTGGACAATCAGGACAACACATTTGAAAATGTAAACATCCTACAATATCTACAATCAGGACAATCAGTCATAGTACTGAAACATAACCAATTGAACCAACAAAATTCAATCATATGCATTCATGGCTGTAATTCTACATTTTAGAGTGTTATACATTCATAATTACAATTCTACAGAAACATCCATACAAATTAAAGTCACATGACACACAAGAATGATTGGTTGCATTTCAAGCCATCTGCCTACAGAAACATCCATACAGGAGCCAATCAATTCAATTCCTACTGAACAAAACATCCATACTCAAACATCCCTACTGCCAATCCAACACTGCACAAAACATCCATACAAGCAACAGAATTGAGTCATATGGATTTAGGAATTGTTACCTTGCTGCCTGGAAAAATAATTTCAACGCCTTCGGCAACCTCTCCATCATTTGCACCCTCAAATTCATAGAAACCTTCTTCGTTTGCCGGCCATCTTCCTCGACGACGGCTTCCAGATGCACCAGCACAGGGAGGTGCAGTGAACAAGGACCTTGTTGGTCCACGGCAGCCGGTACCCCTGCCGGATCCACCACCGGCCCCGCCACCACGAACTGTGCCGCCCACTTTCCTACCCACCGCGCCGCTACCTCTGTTTACACCACGACCGCCTCCTCTGCTCCTACCAGCGCCGCCACCTCTGCTCCCACCAGCACCGCCTCCTCTGCTCCCTCCAGCGCCGCCCCCCCTGCTACCAGGACCGCCACCACCTCTGCTCCCCCCGCGCCTCCACCTCTGCTTCCACCACCGCCGGAACCTCTGGCTGCCCCGGATCCACCACCGCCTGTGCTTCCTCTTGCGCCATTGCGGGCCATGCGCAGGCCAAGAGAACGGCCGGTGCGGCCTGGAGCAACTCCGCGGAGGATGTCGGAGTACGAGGCGATGTCCGCGTACTCCTCCGCCTGCGAGTTGAGATCCAACGCTTGGAGCCCGGCTGGAGGACCTTGGCAGGACTCCGCCTGGGAGAAGAAGTCGATGGCGTTGCCGGCGAGCACCTCCTCCGGCTGGGATAAGTGGTCGTTGCCGTGGGCGTCCATGAGAAGATGTGCGGGAGAAGGTGGCGGCGTGAGTGCGGGAGATGGACGGCGGCAACGGTTGGAGGGAGATGCACGGCGGCGGCAAGGAGTTTGCGGAGGGAGTCGTGGTGGAGGAGTGCGGGGAAGAGGTGGCGGCGCGGGGGCGGCTTGATCCGGATCTCGAGCGGCGAGGGAGGGAGATGGACGGCGGCGAGGTTTGGAGGGAGATGGACAGTGGCGGCGAGGAGTTTGCGGAGGGAGTCGCGGTGGAGGAGTGCGGGGATGAGGTGGCGGCCCGGGGGCGGCTTGATCCGAATCTCGCGCGGACAGGGAGGGAGATGGATGGCGGCGCCTAGGAGCTTGCGGAGGATTTCGCCCTGGAGGAGTGCGGGGAGGAGGTGGCCGCGCCGGACCTCTCTGGATCTGGTGCGGCACGGTTGAGGAAGGGGAAAACGCTCGTGTGCGGGGGGCGCGGGGCGTGGGGGGAGGGGTATCCGAGGAAGACGGGCTGCGGGATGTGTTTTAGTCCATTTTAACTACCCTTCACTGGATAAAGGATTAGAGGGGGGCTAAAGTTTAGCCCACAAGGTTTAGCTGGGGTGTTTGGGAAGTTTGGGGGCTAAAATGGACTAAAGTGGGGGTGCTAAACTTTAGCACCCCTCTCCCAAACACCCCCTTATATGTAAGTGTAGGTGCATACCGGTGAGTGTTGGATTTGTATTGTGTGTTTCAAAAAAAAGAAATAATGTACGAAATTAAAGGAATTTGGAAATTCTTGTCCAAACTAATAGGTCTTTATGGTGGCTAGTAATAACATATCTTCTTTCATGTTACCAATCGTTTTCATGTTTACAAAACTTATATCGCATGAGGATAATTATTAATTCAAAATCATGAAGTTTCAATTTTGAAATGTTTGTGTACCTTTTCCAAAAAAATGAAGGTATCAGAGGATCCCGTTCTTCGTAAGACTAGTCTTAGTGGATGGTTTCATCGCATTATTACTAAGAGTGTCATGTCAGCTTTTCAATGAAATAAAACCAACACTCTCAATGCATAGTTTCATTGTACAGTTTCATAGGTAGACTAAATTATTTAATTTTTTCGTTGTCCTATGATAAAATGTGTCATACTATGAAAACATAACATGCTCATTGCAAGTTTCATAAGATTTCATGGGACTTGGTAATTGTGCTAAGTGGGTTTTATGAGGATAAAACTTTCCTCTCCTCTCTACTCATAGATAGGCTGCCAAGTCAGCAGTTTTACTGATGTGGCATGATTAAATACCTTAAAATCCTATGATATTTTTACTGAGACTGACCTAAAGAAATAAGAAGAGAATGTTCCCATTTTGTTCAGGGGCGAAGCACAGGCTTGTTACTGGCTCCGCCGATCCCGACGATTTTGAGAAAAACAGTAGCAAATCACTGTATCTAGCTGTTAATTGTTCAATATGACCCTGTAGTCTTCTGACTAAGATCGCAATGCTCTTTTGGTCTGACTTCACCCCTGGTTTTGTTGCATTGGCACATAATTTGGACGTACATGTGGTCCACTTAAGATCGATCTCGATGGAGATTGTGAGGAAACTCCAAGTTACACCCATTTGATCAAGTCATCATCCGTTAATCAACTCAACTAAATAAGAATAACTCCGGTCATTCTTGAGATATGTCATGAACATTGCTTAGGATTTATACACACCTCACAAGCACAACAATATAAACATCATCACCATACAGCAATCCATAAATAGTCCATCATATTATATAAAGAGGTTCAAGTTCACATACATAATAAGATCATAGAGTTTGTAGCGGAAAGTTGTATCATCGTGCTTATACGATATAACACAAAATAGGAAGGTTAACACAATATGTCGATAGTGCCCTTCCTATCGCCATGGTCATCACTTCTTGCCTCCACCTCCGTCCGTGGGGAAGAAGTACCCAAAGATGGCCTCTGGTTGCAGATCACCTGCAACAACTTAACGGCGGCACTGTGAGTACAAAAGGTACTCCGCAGGTCTTATCCAAGTATGGGTATATACTTGTCCGACTCTCAAGGAGAATGCATTTGGTTAAGTAGCAAGGAGTGCTATTGGAATTTAAATTTACATAAAAGCATCTACATTTAATCAAGTTATAATAAGCAAAGATATGGCATTCTATGATCTCTAAGTCAAGCATCAAGTAATTACAATAAGTAAATGTGATCATGAACATGAGCTCAATCTTCCATGAACTCCATTCAGTAACTCTACTATGAAAGCGGGGTATCAAGAGCTTGCTTAATGATCGAGAGCGCAGCTATTGCAATAGATTATAACCTTGCAGGGTTGTACTACTTTTCCCACACGAGACACAAGAGAAACGACCATACCCCCGGCCGAGGATAAGTGTTAATTCATACTCCCGACTGTTCACATACCTACACCCGACTATGAATAAACGGACGGAAGTGGATAGGTGCACCGGACACGGCTGATCACACCTCATCCCACCTCGCGCCGAATCCGGTCAAGGCAAGGTGCGACTTTATGCTACTTTGCTTGCCATTCCCATATTAAGCATGTGGTTTGTACGAAAAAGTGCTTAAGAACTCGGCAACAAAGTCGCGGTCCTTAATCAACTTAAACAAGTCTAAGTCAAGTGAGCTCCGATCTCAACATGACCCTACCATACTTGCTCAAGTTTGGTTCATCATTAATAGTTGCTCAAGTTTTAATTCATTCAGGGCTACTCAAGTATTGATTAAACAAGAAACCTATAACTCGCGAGTGGTGGTGGCCTTGCCACCTCTCAGACTTCTACCGAAACTAAGCATGGATAAGCAATTAATTCCGTGACACCTACACAAGCATACTTGCCTAGAAGAGTTGTTCTAATTTAAGGATGGATAATGCATCAAGTAGGAGCTAAGCAACATACATAAATAGTAACTTATGTGCATACAAGACACATATACATCATTGATCCAAAATAGGGTTAAAAAGGATGCTTAGGTGCCTGCCTTGGTTCTCAAAGGAAGCATCATCAGCGATGGGTACACAAATGCAAAGATGCTTGATAACTAAATATGCCATGAATAATGGCAATGATACGAGTATGGCATGATTAAGTATGTTTTAGCAATGCTTGATGATCATAAAAGAGTTGGCAAGTAAAACACATGCAAGTGTATAGGTGTTGGACAGGGAGTGGCGGACCATCCAACTTGGGAAAGGCGGACCATCCGGTTTGAACGGCAGACCGTTGGGCAGACCATCCGCCAATCAAATGCAGACTATTTTGGCAAAACTAGACAGATTCGAAATGGTTTTCGAAAATGAATGGTGGACCGTCCTCCCTATAATGGCGGATTGTCCGCAGTTCAAAATCAGCACAGGTTGAAAAGATGTGCAGAGGCTCGGTTGGTCGCGTGGTTGAAAGGCGGATCGTCCGCGGGTCAAAAGTGCCTGGGAAGTAGAAATGCAAAGGTTGTGTTGGTTTTTGTGTGCGAATGGCGGACCGTCCGCACCACCGTCGTGGATCGTCGGGAAGTTTGTCAGCGGCGACTTCGGCGTTGGTTTGGGGTGCGGTTTATTTCTATGGGTTCGTGGGAGTGTCCAAAGTTTATCTAGGGTGTTAGATTTGGCATGCATTAAGGATCCCAAGCTCTAGGTCATCAATGATGATTTGGCTCTAAAGGGTTCCATGGATTCGAAACCTAGGGCAATGGCTAATGGATCGAGGATGGGGATGGCTCACCGGTGATGGTTAGAACTTCGGTGAGGTGCCATTGGTTGGTGTAGGGCGGTGTTAAAGAAGCTTGGGGTCATCCTTCACTTGAGGCTTGGGGAAGGTTTGGGGATGGAGGAAGAAGAGCTCAGGGAAGCTCCAAACTCCAAGCCCAAGGAAGAAGATGATGTCGAGGTGGTGTAGCCTGTCGACGTCATGTTGCGGCGGTCCTCCGGCGAAACTACAACGAGGTTGAAGAGCTTCAATGGTAGGGGAACCTTGGGAGGTCCTCCAAGGTTTGAGAAGGAAGAGAGAGAGTGTGTGTGGGAGAAGAGAGAGCTGCAAGGAGCTCTAGACGAGTAGGGGGCGCAAGCTGACGAGTGTGTGAGGGCGACGTGGCACAAAAGTTTTGCGCGCATGATATGCACCGGGATGTGCTGGCGGACCATCTGTGAGTGAGGGGTGGACCGTTCGCGGATGATGCGTCAAAGGAGTTGACCGGGGTCGACAAAGTTAAGGTGCTGACATGTGACGGCGGACCATCCGGCCAACAAGGGCGGACTGTCCGCAGGTCAAAAACGACCTCCCAACATTAAGCAATTTTTAATCATTAACTTACTTTGATTAATGCTTAAAGATGCATATGATGGCATGCTTAAGTTAAACATGTTTTTAGGCCGTTACAGAGATGGTGACCGGTGTAACCACCATAAGATACTGGTGCCAAATTCCGTTGCTCCGGGAGATCTAAACGCCGGTAGCCACGTGACCATACAGGTTAATGATCTTATTTTTTCGCCGGTTCAGTCCTTTATGTGCTTTTGTTTGCAATAAAACATGTGAAACCTTCTACGCTGTAAGCTGTCTCGCACTGTTGCATGCTGTAGGCAAGTCCGGGAAGGTGTTCTGATTATTCACATTATTACTGGTATAAGTGGTAACTGGAAGAACGTGTGAGCAATCAGCCAATCATATAAGTTTCGTAGGAACATTTACATGTGCACAATCCATCTTTCTGCTGAGAAAGAAAAGGAAAAGCCATAATAGAAGAATGCATGCAGAAAAGCTGTCTTCGTCCTTGTACTTTCAACTTTATGGAGAATGCTGGAGTTACCAATCTACTACTCCCTCCATTTCAGATCTATACTCCCTCCATTTCAGATCTATATATCTACACATAATATATATCTAGGTGCATAGAAAAACTATGCATCTAGTAAAGCCAAAATGATTTATGATTTGGGACTGAGGGAGTCGTCGACACCACTTGAATTCTG
>NC_028455.1:8317226-8345799 GCF_000263155.2 Setaria italica | reverse complement strand
CAACACCATTCGCAGTTACTCTATGTAAGGACATTTGCTCTGTCTCGTTAGCGCACGGAAACCCTTCAACGTAGGTGTCAGCAGATAGTGTCTTGCAGATATCAGTTGCCTACACGGGGACTGCTGGGGTGGTATTTCGTGAATCCCGTCATTGAATACAACCAGCCGCCCCAGATCAGGTATAACAGAAGACTGGTACATGACATCAGTGTGGTCACACTCTCTCTCTTTAGCTGGCAGCGAATCTGATCAGGGTTCTGGTTGTGTGGGGGGGAATTTATCTACCTTCCATTTCTGGGGGATGGGTTGGGGGGGGGGGGGGATGATGCAACTGTGATTGTGGGCATTAACCAACCAGAGAAAAGTTGAGTGTCTCACAACTCACAAGCAACCAGAGAAAAGTTGAAATCGTTCAGAAATTAACCAATACTTCGATGTTTTGGCAACAAACATGAAACAACTTGCATCACTCATAAGTCACCCAAAATCGCTAATCCAGCAAAATACATGGATTGGGGTGGGGGCACATGTTCCTATTAATAATGATATATCACATCTTAGAGGTGTGACTGGAGACTGATAGGATGGTGGGGTTATCCAGTACCTATGGTGAGGCACGTTGTGCTCAGCTTCTATGCAACGTCAAAAGGATATGGAATCGCTGATCATAGGACGACGTGAGAAGTATCAGAAAGACCAGGTGAGTAGGTGACTAATTGTAGAGCTGCAGTAACGTTATGTATCTGTCTTGAAAACATAATTTTGACACATCCGAATCGGCTGAACACTTATTTTAACAGCGACAAATCTTAGAAATCCTATTCCAAATTTGCATATTGAGACCACTATGGCATCCAACACTCCAAGAGCTAGCTTATTCAAATGTTTACGGAAAAAAAAAAGGAGAGCTAATTCAAATGTTACTTATAGAAGTATGTACATGCAAGTATCATTTCCAATGATACATCAGACAGAATATTTTGACTTCTTTGAGTAACCAGTTGAAAATAAACATAAGCCTGCAACGGTAACAAATGGTTTATACAGTTTATTCCTTCCAAAATAGTTTGTCGTGATAGGCTACAGCTAATAAACAGTCTTAATATGAATACCTGGACTCTGAAATATATGCTGTTGCATTTCCCAAGTCCCTACTAAGGCACAATGTCAGCAATAAGTTAATCAATGCTAGAAGAATGTTCAGAGTTTCCCTGCATACTTCTCCAAAATATGAATTCGTTGCATCACATTGTAATCTGGTGAAATCATAAGGCAATAGCAGACTCTCACATACTAACTGATAAGTGTTACAGCTTCTGTTCCAGAAACAAGTGTATCCTCTAGGAATGGAACAGTCTTCCATATTTTCAATGCTAGAGGTAGCCGACGACCATTCCCAGAATCTGCATCATGCCCTAACAATAAATCACTCACAGAACAGGGTAACAGACAGTTTTTCTGCAAACCAAAACTTTTGAAGTACAAACCTGAACTTCTTGAGTCATCTTCTACACAAACTGCCATGTAATGAGAATTATTTAGCTCTGCAAGTGCAAATTGCCAATTCTCGGACAAACAGTCACAAGAGTCAGAATCATTGAATACTTTTGGTGCCTGGCAAAGTGCAAAGGATTAAGACAAATCAGAATTTTTAATTGCTTTTTAGGCACAAGACTTTCTTGTTAACATGCATTTGTGTGGCAGTAAAGCTTGTAACGTCGCCACACATAAGAACATGATATTTTTTTCTTCGAAAATTCCACAACATTGACTGACATTTAGTGGAAAGCAGTGTGTGAGTGTGACCAGGAGTTAAACGAAATAATCCAAACCACACCCCCCCCCCCACCCCCCCCACCCGCCCCACCCAACCCACGACCCGAACATACGCACGACACACTCTCCTGAAGGCCCACAAATCTTTGTTTGCTAGCTATTTTTTGGCCGTGACAAAATTATGTTCAAGTGCCATAGCAAATGTGGTTTAGGAGAGTCCCTTTGCATTGCATGTAGCACACACGGAAGATGACAAGCATGAGGACAAACTGCATACCACAGAAATTTGGATTCCATTTTTTGCTGCCAATACAATTGAGAACTTATTGAAAGGAGCGCCTGAAAACCCCCTTCCAAGAGCTTTAACATATGCCTCCTACAAAATTAAGACATCAATAAAGACAGTCAATGCAAGCAACCACTTGTCTTTTGTAACATCATATCAATATATTGTTATTGCAACTTGTAGTCTCCGCTTTACGAAGGACATGTTGACTAAGGAATCCGATGAGATTTCAATGAATTAGATCAAAGGTGTATGTTCTTGTATCCTTAATAAATAATTCATGAAATGGACATCCATGTGACCCTCATATCTCCTCGAATCTAATCCATCCAAAGGGCTCACATCCAACAGTTAGCAAGGTAACAATAAAATGTAACCACACTAAGTATATATACGTAGTTCTACAGATTATGACAATGTAAAAACTCAACTTCAGCGGGAAGACACCACCTGGGGAAGACCCCTCGAGTTCACTGCTCTAACCAGTATAACTCACGAGAAGCTGGTAGATTATAACAATGTAATTGGCCGTAGTATGCTTTGAGTGGTAGAAGATTCATTCAGTTAAGAATTTTTCGCATTGCAAGGAAAAGTACCGGTGGTCTGAAGAATGGTGATACAAAAACATGAATCAAATGAATAAGGAAGTTATAGTAAAGAGCCAATAAAAGACTCACTTTAAGAGTCCATAGTTTTATGAACTCCTTTTGCTGAGCATCAGGATCCGGAATTTTATCTAGATAATCAACTTCAGATGGGGTGAAATAACGGCGAGCAAGAGATAAAAAGTTCTTTTTTGTCTTCCGTTTCTTCTCTTCAATGTCAATGCCAATCTGAGATAGATGAAAAATAGTAATATTGATTCCGTAAGTTCCATAGCAACAGAAGTATGGATATTTCTACTTCTCTAGTTTAGACGGTCAATAATTAAAGGAACATACAGGAGTATCCATGGTTACGCCACAGGCAATTAAAGAAGATGTGTGTGAAATATTGAAATGCAAAGGCCATCCCATCCTGTTGTCATCAGGTTGCCACAGTATCTGATTAAACATGGCAACAACCAAAAGCAAATTCAATAGAGCAAAACTGCAGAAAAAGAGAGAACTGTAAAGCTTAGCTTCCAACTTCTTACCTCAGGTTTGCCAAATTTGTTTTTCTTAAACTCAAATGATCTTGGATCAACTTTGCAATCTGTATCTAGTCTAGTCCAAAGAAATCAGCGGCAATCATATCAGGAATCCTATAGTGATATACAAAGATATATTCAACAATATATGAAACAATAGAAAGAATGTGTATTGAATAAAGTGCCAAATGCAAACACCGAGTACATGCTTAAACTGCCAGGCGCAGGTTTAATGGCAGAGTGACAGTGCTCATTCCATTATTTTTAAGGCTGCTAGTTTGATGCAAATGCAATGCCTTCTTTATGTTGTTCTGGACAGTTGGTATAAGAATCAGAGAACCAATGGCATTTGCATTTTAGTACTATGTATCGACAAATTGGGAATGTGATAGTATGTCCTAGACTGTTAATAGAGACATGAACCCATTCATGATCAGTACAAGAATTTATCTAAATGACAATAACATGCATGAAACTTAAATGAAATGCAACATTAAATTTCACAAGTAGCTGATTGTTTCATACATCTCGAGAGTGTGGTGCGCACCAGTGCACGGGACAGCACTGCACCTTTCTGAAACTTTTCTCCATTCATAGCCAAAGCAGCCTTCCTTTCAGAAGGCGAAAGGAGGTCCATGTACATCTTCAGTTGGGAGGCATCATTCAGCTCATCAGGCAGAAGGTACCAAACATGCACCTCTCTGTGACAAATTAACTCATACATTAGTGTCTTCAATGCCTTGATGTACCAGACCACAATTATACTAGAAATAATAATCAAAAGTTTTTCAAATGTTCATGAGTTATATTGCCCGAAATAGAAGGAAAAAAAGCTCAGCCAAAAGCATCCCCATTTACTTTCTTGCGCTTGTTGGATTGTTCCCTCAGAATCATAATTTTGGCATCATTTGGTCTGAAAAAGACAGGCATCATTTAGCTATGCCAATACTATTAGGTTTTGGGATTAAAACATTCTGCAGAAATGGCACCATCCAGGAGAGGCAGGTTATTGATCTCATGTTGTACATTTGTTGTTAGCAATCAGGCAACTCTGAGCGCATAACTAAATGCTTTAAGCATACCTGAAAACTATTTCGTTCCCAGCTTTTTTCACGTGAGATAAAATAAGACATACGAGGTTCGTCCGAGCTGTTGAAAACTAATTCAGGAACAGAGGCCCAAGAGTGCAGAAAACGGTAAAATTGTCAGCAAGCAGACATGAGCAATCCAATAACCTGAACGTGGTTCATTTGCGAAGGGTTTCTGAAAGTCTCAACTATGCTAAATGGCACCATTAAATTTTCCTAGATAAAAGCCCCTGTATCACGGTCTGTCTATGATACAAGGAAGAAAAACGCTTACACTCATCACACTGCAGAAGTGGAACTATCCACACAGGAACAAGGCAAGAGAGTAGTGGCAGCTACCACATTCCAGGAGCTGTAACGCAACATAAATCTATAGATCATAACATCGAAATTAACCAGCGAATGGTCGCTCCACCTCAAGCCACACAGACGCGTTCACGCTGAACACGAAATCACAGCAAAATGGGTAGGTGGCGCTGGAATTTCCCGAACCATTGCGGACGCTTAACGAGTTCCCCAAACTCACGGATCTCGACACTATTCCAACCTCCACCAAACTAGAGCCCCTGATTGCTAACCCCACAAATTCTCAGTTCAATTAAACTGAACCTTTAACCGCTGTCTCCGCACGAATCTGCAACCAGCATTAAACTGGCTCCGCTCGAAGACGGCCAAACAACCACAGGACCAGAGAGCTGACGGACGGGAGGAAGAGCGGGCGGTACCTTCGCGACTGGAGGGGCAGCGGCGGCGGAAGCGAGGAGAAGAGGCGCGCGCCGGCGACCCCCGGCATCCGGGGCGGAGGCGGTGAAGCCGGCGGCGGGAGCGGCATCGCGCGGCGGCGGAGCAGGAGGTGGCGCATCGACGATGGGCTCCGTTTTTGGTTTATAGCGTGCGGGCCGGGCGGCCGGCCGGCGAGTGGGGTCGGATCGATGGGAACGAGGCGCGTGTCGGCGAAACCGATGGGCGGGGCCCGCGGATCGATTTGCCCACCGTGGGCTGGCTTGTGGCTTGTTAACGAGGGGTTCGGATTTCCTATCCGTTTTTCGGTATACTAGAGTCTGGCGGCACGTCAATTTTCAGAACAAATTTTTATTAAAAGAATTGATATTCGTGTATTAGCATCAAGAGCGTCATATGTCTAATTTAAAAAATCAGACAGCTGCATACGCTTATATTTAGATCTTTATTTTGATGTGACGGAACAAATTATAATTTTAATAATGACTATTAATGTGTGCATACGATAGTATAAGTATTAGCTTTGAAGAAGTTGCGTAATTAATTCTACAAATTCATCAGTGCGGAGGTAAGAGATTGGAATGGGAGTTAAGCAAGATAACTGCATAATAATCACATTCACGTTTGCCTTTGCTTGTATGGAAAAGATCATATTCACGGTGCCTTTATTTGTATGGAAAAGTAAACAAGTTGTTACTGAAACAAGTGACATAGTAACATAGTACATACAGAGCGAGTATTAAAATAAATAAACACATCTAACAGTAGTGCTTGTCGACTAAGTGGACCAACTGGTCAGTGAACATCTCAAGAGTAGATTGTGGAAGAGTATTTCCTGTGTATGTAAGTGTGACAGCGTTCGAAGCAGTAGCATTGCCTGTATTTGAAGAAATTGCAAGAGGAAGTACGTTGCTGTAATCGGCTGATAGCTCTACGATCTCAGCGATGAAGTTGCGATGTTGATTTTCTATCTTTTTCAAGCGTTTCATTTGAGCGACACATGTGTCTTCAAAAATCCATGCCCAAGGCATAGCTGATTCCTTCTCTTTCTAAGTCTTCAATAGGTTGGTGTGGTTGTGATCGACCAAAGTCAATTTCTCTTCGCTTGTGATATTGTGAATGGCATCATCGTAGGCTGATTTTATTGCTCCACCTATGTTATCTATGAAATCACTATAGTAAGTTGCTTTCTTATTTGCGGCGGAGGTGTTCGCTGCGTTGGCATAATAGTAATGGAGGCAGTGAAGATAGAATGACTCATTTCTCTCACATCTGTTCTACGGGCTTAGGTCTTGCGCAATATGATCAAAACAATAGTTTCTTTGGTATCTAAATAGACGACATAGTTTTGCGACATTTAAAGTAGTTCCTCAGCTTTCATGTTGGAGTAGTAGAGATTTGATGCATTGTACAAAGGAAGAAATGATTTGAACAATGGAAAATTCATACCTGCGCTTTTGGTTACGATAACGCCTTCATGTTTACTTCAGTTTTAAAGTGGTTACCATGTGGAAAGGTCGTAGCTTGAAGAGATGAAAGTGTGTTGCATCTTGGATAGCTATTTATATAAGATAGTCCTAGTTTGTAGGCAAAGGTGGACACGTATGAAATGTCGTGGTAGCTAATCTTCTTGTCGTGTATTCATCGTGTCCTGCAAGTGCTGCGCATGGAAGTATGTTGCACCAAGCTTCTTTGAGCCGCTCTGCCCTCTGATTTTGCTGCGTAGGGGAATCTTTATCAGGTTGGGCTGCTTCCAGTCATGCGATGTATGGCTTCATATCTTCTAGAAGTTAGACAGGAAACCCGCGTTCTGGAAGATTGTGCAACGTGCACGTTGGCGCTGCCACCGTGGTTGCTTAAGCAAATGCATCCAACTGGATCGTCCTTGTGCTGAATAATTGGATATCGTATCCACTGCTTAAAGCTGCCATGTTTAGTACGTATTTGTTTGTCTCTCTTTATATTCCAATAAGGTCGGTGATCTTGATGCCACACACTCAGATGTGTGTTCATCTTCAGATACTACTCCATGCTACCTGCCCTTTGTGTTTTGTTCCATAACTAGGTATAATATCCTAGTCAGTGTGCCATCTGTTTTGTGTTTGTTGTGTTTATCTGTGTGTCTAGTCTTGTATATGTGTGATATCCTTCAATCGACAATGTGGTTTCCACCCTCTGATGCACCCGGACGAGAATTTCGTCGATCTGGTGAGGACTTCACGCTCGTGTTCTTTTTTCTAGCATTTCTTGGTTAGCCGCTCTAACGCGGAGTTTTCGTGTCTGCAGGGTCACATGGCCAATGTCGTTGACTCCCGCCCGCCGGTGCCAGAGGACGCTGAGCGGCGGCAGCAGAACCGCCTCCTCGCCGAGAAGCAGAAGAGGCGCAAAGACAAGGAGACAGCGAGGAAGAAACGGAAGGCCGCCAAGGAGTTCCAACGGCGGTGGCAAGGCAATGTCGTGTCGGACGACGACGATGACAACGATGAAGATGAGGAGGAGGAAGAGGAGGAGGAGTTCGTTCTGGCCCCCCGGCCGGGCGCGCTCGTCATCTGGGAGCAGCGCCCCCAAACGGACGCGGGGGACGAGCCGAGCGGACCGCCCACCCAGGACTCGACCCCGCAAAGCTCTAGGGCCGCGCCCTAGGGGTCGGCGCGGGGCGCGCCTCAGGAGTCGACGAAGCCGACCCCCAACCCTCTGCCTACGTCCCAAGAGCAGAGGGGTAGCAGCAAGCGGCCGCTACCAGATGCCCCAAGGTTGGCGTCGGGCTCGGAGGCGAAACGCACCCGCCGTCCCCGTGCTGAGGGAGTGTAAGTGGAAATTCCTCGCGCATCTTATTCCTTCCCTAGCGTCAAGCCATTTTTTGATGATGTTGCTTTTGCTTCACAGCGCCCCTCGGGACTTTGTCCCGCCGCTGGCGCCGAAGAAGGTGTTGCGGGTGTCGTCCGCCTCTGCGGGGCGATCCACGACCCTGTTGGCGGCTAGCGGCGGTGTCGCCAGGGAGACCACGGAACCTACCGCAGAGGGGCCTCAACGACGGCAATCGAAGGTAGGATGCCGCAGCCGGGCATGGGGCAGGGTCCGACCCCTGCTCCTCCAAGCTCCTCCGCGGCCGACCCTGCGGGGCAAGGTGTTGCCCCTGGGGTCCCTCTGACCGGCGAGGTGATAGACCTCGACGACGAGGCGGAGGAGTAGCCTGTGGGTCCGGCGAAGGTGACGGAGATGGCGGCGGCGGAGGTGGGGATGGTTGCCCCAGCGACCGCGACGGAGGCGCCGGCAGCGGAGGAGGTGGGGATGCCTGCCCCAGCAGCCGCGACGGAGACGCCAGTGGTGGCAGGGGCGGGAACGCCTGCCCCGGAGATCATGACGGAGGTGGGGACGCCTGCCCCGGCGGCCATGACGGAGGCCGTGGCGGTGGCAGAGACGGGAACGCCCGCTCCGGCAGCCGCGACGGAGATGGTGGCGGACGTGCCGGGGCCATCGTTGAGGCCAGCGGCGTCAGAGGTGGTGGCACCTGCCCCAGCGGCGGTGTCGGAGACGGCGGCGTCGAGGGCGGCCAGAGCGGCTCCCACCCTTGCCCCAGTTAATCCCGTTCCCAAGGCGTGGGTTGGGCCTATCCTGCGCTGGAGGTTACGCAATGACCCGCAGCGGCCCCTCTTCGTGCTGGACGATGTCGAGGAGTGGGTCAAGTGGTAGGCGGTGCAGGGTGGGCTTGCAAATGTCCACGCTGCCCTGTCTTCCGCGATGGGGGAGCTGGACGGCGTCGTCGTTCCTGGTAGCCAGGTATGGTGTTTTCCCCGGTGGTTGTTTTCCTCTTATCTCTTCGTTGCTGGGCGTAAATTGTTTTGTAGGCCCTCCAGGACTGCAGCCGAGGGAAGTCCGAGTTCCTCCGGCTCGAGCGGGGGCTCTGGGAACGCTTCTCTGTGGAGAGGAAGCGGACCAGGGAGCTGACCACGCAGGTTGCCGCCGCTCAACAAGTCATCGACGACCTGTGCAGGCGTGAGCAGGGAGCGTGGGAAGACGCACGGTGGGCGGAGGACAAGTTCCAAGCCGTCGTCGAGAAGGCTCGCCTTGATCGCAAGGAGTTCTAGGCCGCTGCTGAGAAGGCCCGCCTCGATGCCGAGGAGCTCGCACGGCTGAAGAGGGAATACGAAGCCCTTCAGAAAACCGTCGAGCGTATCCGGCACGAGTGGCAAAAGGCTTGGCAGACCGGGACTTCGAGGCGACCCGGAAGGACGAGGCCAAGAAGATGGCGACAGAGCTCAGGGCGGAGGTCAGTCAGCTCCACGTGCAAGTGCACGGGCTTCAGACCGCCGTGGCCCAGGGGCTCGACCGGGAGCGTGAGCTGAAGGCTCAGTCCGAGGGTAAGGCTCTTCTTGTCTCTTTTGCGTTTGTGGTGTTGCGATGGTTTCTGACTTGGCGGGTTTTTCTGGACGGGCCTTGCAGACGAACTCACCCGGTTGAGGGAGGTTCGTGTTGTCTGCGACGGCCTCGGCATGGTCCAGGGGGAGGGGACGAGTTCGTTGGTGGCTCGTGTCCGTGAGACGTACCAGCGGGCCCGCGAGATCGCTCTGGAGGCGCTCCACGTCGGTGTGAGGCGGGCCTTCGGCGTCTTCGGCTCCCACTATTCCGGCATCAACTTCGCCGGGATGAGCGGGGGTACGCCTCCAGCTACTCCAAGGCCGACCTGAACAAGATCGACGCATCGGTGCTCAACCCAGCGGAGACCTTGGTGAAGCTTCTAGAGGATGAAGCCGTCCCGCCCGAAGACCCAAGGACGAGCTAGCTGTATCGGGCTTAGACGCCCCAGAATGTAAATATGTTAGTCAACTTTGGACTTGCTTTTGTTATGGCCACAGAGGCCTTTTCTATAACTTGTTGAAAAAAGTTTTCGACCCTCTTTCTTGTTTTTTGGGTTTGGAAAGTTTAGAGTGCAAGTCGAGTGCGTCAGTAAGCGCTGATGAGCGAAGGCACCGTAGCCGCTGGGGCGTAGGTATTTCGCAGTCTAATCAGTCTTGCCTGAGCGTCGTTCCTGCACTCTTTCCTTTTCACGCCCAAACATTTAGGAAGAGAGTCAGCTCGGAGAAATGGTGTTTTGAGAAGATGTCAAGTGACTTGAGCCGGAGCCCCTGGTAGCCCCCGAGGGATATGCGACCCTGGGGCAGAGCCCGGGTCGGATATCCCTGAGTTCGGTACGAAACTCGAACGAATCAACTCAAAACTGCCCTTTTCCGTGAATTAACAAGTTACAAGGGTATGGATGTACAAAACTCGAAAACAGAAACTAAGGGTAGAAGCGTTGTAGCTACTCTATGTTCCAAGCATTGTTGAAGATCTGTCCGTCAGGGGTTGCCAGCTTGTACGTGCCTGGCCGCAGTACTTGCGCGATGATGAAGGGGCCTTCCCATGGAGGGGTCAGCTTGTTCCGGCCTTTGTTGTCATGGACGAGGCGGAGCACCAGGTCACCGACGTTGAAGGCTCAGCCTCGCACCTTACGACTGTGGTATCGTCGTAAGGCCTGCTGGTACTTGGCCGAGTGCAGCAGGGCCACATCGCGCGCTTCATCGAGCTGGTCTTGTGCGTCTTCGAGCGATGTCTGGTTCCCCTGTTCGTCGTACGCCTTGACCCTCGGCGATCTGTACTCCAGGTCGGTGGGGAGGATTGCCTCGGACCCGTAGACCATGAAAAATGGGGTGAAGCTGGTCGCCCTACTGGGGGTCGTCCTCAGACTCCATAGGACCGCGGGGAGCTCCGCAACCCACCGGCCGCCAAACTTTTTGAGGCGGTCGAAGATCCATGGCTTGAGACCCTGGAGTATCATGCCATTGGCCCGTTCAACCGGTCCGTTCGTGCGGGGATGCGCCATGGCTGACCAGTCCACTCAGATGTGGTGGTCGTCGCAGAACTAGAGGAATTTCTTCCCGGTGAACTGCGTGCCGTTGTCCGTGATGATGGAGTTGGGGACTCCGAAGCGATGGATGATGTCGGTGAAGAACTGTACCGCCTGCTCGGACTTGATTTGCGTGACCGGTCGTGCCTCGATCCACTTGGAGAATTTGTCGACGGCGACAAGCAGGTGGGTGAAGCCCCCGGGCGCTTTCTTGAAGGGCCCGACAAGGTCCAGACCCCAGACCGTGAAGGGCCACATGATGGGGATGGTCTGGAGTGCCTGTGCGAGCAGATGAGTTTGGCGCGCGAAGAACTGGCACCCTTCGCAGGTGCATACCACGTGGGTGGTGTCGACGACCGTCGTCAGCCAGTAGAAGCCCTGCCGGAAGGCGTTCCCAATGAGGGTTCTTGGTGCGGCGTGGTGGCCGCAGGCTCCGGTGTGGATGTCCTCAATCAACGCCTTTCTCTGCTCGATCGGGATGCAGTGCTGGAGGATGCCGGTGTGGCTCCGCTTGTAGAGCTCCTGGTCAATGATGACGAAGGATTTGGCGCGACGCGCAATCCTACGTGCCTCCGTCTTGTTCGTCGGGAGTGTCTCGCGGATGAGGTAGTCGAGGTACGAGGCTCTCCAGTCAGACGGGGGGTCGGGCCCCTCTGCTGGGTTCACATCAATCTCCATGACCTCGGGGTCGGAGGGATCGGCCTTTGGGTCCAAGGCAGATGGAGAGCTCCTGGTCAATGATGACGAAGGATTTGGCGCAACGCGCAATCCTACGTGCCTCCGTCTTGTTCGCCGGGAGTGTCTCGCGGATGAGGTAGTCGAGGTACGAGGCTCTCCAGTCAGACGGGGGGTCGGGCCCCTCTACTGGGTTCGCATCAATCTCCATGACCTCAGGGTCGATGCCCGATCCCTGGGCAGGTGGCGCGTTGCCGACCTCTCCTGGGTCAGCGTCCGAGTTTGGGGCAGGTGGCGCATCGCCGACCCTTCCCGGCTCTTTGTAGCGGATAGAGGGCTTGTACTGGTCGCTGACGAAGACGCCGTCGGGGATGGGCTTTCGGTCGGATGCCGCCTTTGCCAGCTCGTCAGCTGCCTCGTTGAAGCGTCTTGCGACGTGGTTGAGTTCTAGTCCGCCAAACTTGTCTTCGAGCTTGCGGACCTCGTCGTAGTACGCCGCCATCTTGGGGTCGTGGCAGCTCCACTCCTTCATGACTTGTTCGATGACTAGCTGAGAGTCGCCTCGGATGTCCAGTCGTCGGATGCCTAGCTCGATGGCGATGCGAAGCCCGTTGAGGAGAACCTCGTACTTAGCGACATTATTAGATGCAGGAAAGTGGAGGTGGATCATGTACCTCATACGCACGCTGAGAGGAGAGACGAAGACCAGACCCGCTCCGGCGTGGGCCTTCATCAACGACCCGTCGAAGTACATTGTCCAGTACTCCTGCTCCTCCGGCGCGGATGGCGTCTGGATCTCCGTCCACTCTGCGATAAAGTCGGCGAGTACCTGAGACTTGATGGTTGTACGGGGGGGGGGCGTAGGTGATGCCCTAGTCCATGAGCTCGAGTGCCCACTTCGCGATCCGTCCCATGGCGTCCTGATTCCGGATCACTTCGCCGAGGGGGAACGACGAGCCAACCGTCACGGGATGGGAGGTGAAGTAGTGGCGTAGCTTCCTCTTCATGATGAGGACGGCGTAGATAAGCTTCTGGATCTGCGAGTAGCACGCCTTGGACTTGGAAAAGACCTAGCTGATGAAGTACACCGGGCGCTGCACCTTGAGGGCGTGTCCCTCCTCCTCTTGTTCCACCACCAGAGCCGCGCTGACCACCTGGGTGGTCGCCGCGATGTAGAGTAGGAGGGGCTCCCCGTCGGTTGGTGGGACCAGGATCGGGGCCTTCGTCAAGAGGTTCTTGAGCCGGTCAAGTGCCTCCTAGGCCTTGGTGGTCCACATGAAGCGGTCGGTCTTTTTCAGGAGTCAGTAGAGAGGGAGCTCCCGTTCACCGAGGCACGAGATGAAACCGCTCAGGGCCGCCAAGCATCCTGTGACGCGCTGGACTCCCTTTATGTTTCGAATCGGCCCCATGTCGCTGATGGCTGCTATTTTCTCCGGGTTGGCTTCGATGCCGCGCACGGAGACAATGAAACCTAGCAGCATGCCCCTCGGAACCCCGAAAATGCACTTTTTAGGGTTGAGCTTGATGCGCTTGTCTCTTAGCCTTTCGAAGGCTAGTTCAAGGTCGGGGACGAGCTGATCGCCCTTCTTGGATTTGACTACGATGTCGTCTACGTAAGCTTCAACGGTTCACCCGATGAGGTCCCCGAAACACTTAAGCATGCATCGCTGGAACGTAGCCCCCGCGTTTTTGAGGCCAAATGGCATCTTAACGTAGCAATAAGGGCCGAAAGGGGTAATGAAAGAGGTCGCGAGCTGGTCGGACTCTTTCATCGTGATTTGATGGTAGCCAGAATACGCGTCAAGGAAGCTAAGGGTTTCACACCCGGCGGTTGAGTCGACTATCTGATCTATACGTGGCAAAGGAAACGGATCCTTTGGACACGCCTTGTTGAGACCGGTATAATCAACACACATCCTCCATTTTCCATTCTTTTTTCGTACAAGAACAGGATTAGCTAGCCACTCGGGGTGGTACACTTCCTTGATGAATCCGGCCGCCAAAAGCTTCTGGAGCTCCTCGCCAATGGCCTTGCGCCTCTCCTCATCAAAACGACGCAAGCTTTGCTTCACCGGTTTGGAGCCGGCCTTGATGTTCAAGGAGTGCTCGGCGACTTCCCTCGGGATGCCGGGCATGTCCAAGGGTTTCCACGTGAAAACGTCGCTATTCGCGCGGAGGAAGTCGACGAGCGCGCTTTCCTATTTGGGAGATAGGGTAGCGCCGATCCGTACGATCCGGCCGTCGGAGCTGCTAGGGTCGAGGGGGACCTCCTTGACGCCTTTGGTGGCCTCGAAGGAGGTGTCAGACTGCTTGGAGTCGGGCTGGTCCTCGGCGCTCTCCGCGAGCTAGACTGCAGGATCCTCTGTGCAGGTGATGGCTGCGGCGTACTCGCAACACTCCACGTCACACTCATACGCCTTCTGGAAAGACGTGCCGACGGTGATGACCCCGTTGGGCCCCGGCAGCTTGAGCTTGAGGTAGGTATAGTTGGGGATGGCCATGAACTTGGCGTAGCACGACCTCCCCAAGATGGCCTGGTAGGTTCCACAGAAACCCACCACCTCGAAGGTGAGGACCTCCTTCCTGTAGTTGGAAGGAGTCCCGAAAGTGACGAGAAGGTCGATCTGCCCAAGAGGCATCACCTGTTTCCTCAGCACGATGCCATGGAATGGGCCTTGCTGGGGCGGAGGCGGGAGCGGTCGATCCCCATGGCATCGAGAGTCTCAGCGTAGAGGATGTTGAGGCCGCTGCCTCCATCCATGAGCACCTTGGTGAGGCGTGTTGTGCCGACAACGGGGTCGACGACGAGCGGGTAGTGTCCTGGCTGCAGGACGCGCCTCGGGTGGTCGGATCGATCGAAGGTGATTGCAGATCCCGACCAGTCGAGGAAGGCCGGTGTAGCAGGCTCGGCCGCGTAGACCTCGCGACGCTCCAGCTTCCAGTGGCGCTTGGAGTCGTAAGCCGCCGGCCCGCCGAAGATCATGAAGCAGCCGTCCACCTTGGGAAAGCCATCTTCCTTCTCCTCGCCGTCCTTCTTCTCCTCTTCGGGCTTCCGTCTCCGGTCGCCCTTCACTGGGTTACCTACAAAATACCTCTTCATGAGGTTGCAGTCTTTGTAGACATGCTTCGCAGGGAACTCGTGGTTCGGGCACGGTCCCTCGAGTAGCTCGTTGAAGAAACCGGGGGTGCCCTCTGTGGGGGGGGGGGGCTGCCCCCGCTTGCGCTCAGCAACGGCCACGAGGTGAGCCTCGCGCCGCTGCTTATTCTTCTTCTTCTATTGGTGGTTGGAGGTGCCTTCGTCGACGTCCTCCTCCCGCTTTGCCTTACCCTTGGAGCGGTTGAAGATCGCCCCGACGGCCTCTTTGCCCGAGGCGAAGCTGGTGGCGATGTTGAGGAGCTCCTCCGTGGTCCGCGGGCCCCAGCGTCCCAACTCGTGGACAATGGGCCGGCAGGAAGTTCCTGCCAGGAAAGCTCCTATGACGTCGGCATCCGCGATGTTGGAGAGCTCGGTGCGCTTCCTGGAGAAGCGCCGGATGTAGTCCCGGAGGGACTCGTCTGACCCCTGGCGGCAGCTCCTGAGGTCCCAGGAATTGCCAGGGCGTATGTACGTGCCCTGGAAGTTCCCCACGAAGATCTCCTTGAGGTCGTTCCAGCTACAGGTACGACCCGAAGGGATGTGCTCCAGCCAGGCTCGCGCCGAGTCGGCCAGGAAGAGTGGGAGGTTGCGGATGATGAACAGGTCATCGTCCGTCCCACTGGCCTGACATGCAAGCCGGTAGTCACTGAGCCATAGCTCAGGGTTCATCTCCATGGAGTACTTGGCCACGTTCATGGGCTGCCTGAAGCGCGCCGGGAATGGCGCGTTCAGGATGCGCGCGGAGAAGGCCCTGGACCCCGCTGGGTCGGGGCTCGGGCTGCGATCTTCTTCGCTGTCGTAGCGGCCACCACGGTGGACGTGGTAGGTCCACCCCCTCCTCCCTGTCCGCGCGGGAGCGCCGCCGCGCGTCCAGTGTGTCGCGGGCATCGCGGACGGGGCCGATGCGCCGGTGAACGGACTGAGCCCCGCCTCTTGCGGGTGGCGGGGTCCATCGAGCGGGCGCAGCCTGGTTCGCCCTGTGGGGAGGCTGGTGGACAGATTCCCCCCGCCTCTCGGGAGGTGCGGTGGACGCTGCCCTACTGGCGTTTTGCCCGCGTCGCCGGGATGTGGAACTCTCCGCCTGCTGGACGGCGGTGCACTTGAGCAGGTTGCGCACCTCCTGGTGCGCCTGACGCTCCTCGGGCATCGCCGGCTCCGGGAGTCGTCGAAGTAGGGCCGCCGCTGCGGCGATATTCTGATTGGCACGGGCGAAGAGCTGAGGGCGATCTTCGTCCACGCAGATGCATTGCTGGACATCGCACGCCCGTTGTCGTGCCCCGCCTTCGTTGCGGGGGCGCTCGACCTCCTGGCGGGACGCCGCGCGCGCCTCCGGCTGTCGTGGTCGCACCGGGGCCCTGGCAGGGGCCCCAGTCGTGGCCGCGGCGCGCGGTGGGGGAGTCCGCTGCCTCCCTTCGGTGCTGTCATCATTGGATCCCTCGGAATGCATGTCGGCCATGAAGCACTCACGCGAGGGGTGGTGGCTCCCGTTGTTGGAGCCGGCGTCGGAAGTTGTCCTCGCCACGCCCACGAGCTCGTTGCTCGTGGGCGGCACGGTCATAGACCGTGCTAGGAGACGACCGTAGGTCGGCGTGGCGTTGCGCAGCCCAAAGGGCCGCTCCTCCGAAGGAGGCCCCTCGGCGCGCGCCCGGCCGCTCGCCACTACCCCGGCAGCGGAGCCAGAGATGATGGGGCGAGCGGGTAAGACAAGGAGAGGGATCAGCTCGATCCCCTCCCTGGTGGCTAGGAAGTCCAGACTCCCGAAGCGGACGAGGGAGCTCGGAGCAAAACCGGCGTCGTGGCTGGCCATCTGAAGCCGGTGATGTACGCGCAATGGTCCCCTACCTGGCGCGCCAACTGTCGTTGTCAAGATTAGTGGATCAAGACTACAGCTAGTAAATTTCTTTTATGCGTGTAAGGCTTCGGATGGTGGCGTGGGAGACACGGGGTTTAGACTGGTTCGGGCAAGGAAAAGCTCTACGTCCAGTATGAGGAGCTGCTCGTGTTACCCACGCGGGGTCTGTAGTAGGGGTTACAGGTGGGCGAGAGAGGGAGCTGGTCCCAAGTCTCTTGGGTGTGCACTGATGCTCTAAGGGAGAGTATGTGGGTTCTGTTGGCTTGAGAGTCCCCCTGTCTCAGGGCCCCTGGTTCACCTTTTATAGCGCAAGGAGAGCTCGGGGTTACAGATGAGTCAGGTGTGAGGAGAAGTAAAAGAGATAAGCTAAGTAAAGTAAAATACAAGGAGAGGGACCAAATCCCTGGGTCGCCGCCTCCTGCTCCAGCCTTCGGCCCCTGTCAGCACGTCCACCGGAGGAGGGCGGCTGCCCTTAGATCCTATCGACGATCCTCCTGGCGACCGCTGCCGCCAAGCATGATGATGGTGTTCGGTTATGGCAACTGTGCGCGTCGGGGAAGACGGCTTACCCCTGTTGTCCTGCTTGCGGCCTGTGGAACACGGACGTTGCGTCCCTGTCACCAGATACGCGAGGCGCGAGAGCGGGCGGAACTCCCTCCTGTTCCAGGCGGTGCAGGCCATGAGTGCCTCTTGACAAATCAAGGGGAGCCGCGGCCACTGTAGCCTGTGCGATCGCGGCCACTGTAGCCTGTGCGGTCGCGGCTACAGTGTCCCACCCGGGTACTTGCGGCGGTCACGTCGAGGGGCGCGGGCGCCTTTCTGCGTGTCAGAGCCGCGGTGCATTTATGGCAAGATCAGTGAGGGGCTCACGAGATCCGCGCCCTCGTCTGCCGGTCCGCGCCCGAGGCGGATCCTTGTCCTGTGGGCTCGGATGAGTCCAACCCCCCACGCCCGGGGTCAGGCGAGGCGGAACCTTGCGGCGAGGGGTCGGACGCATCCGACCCTAGGACCGTGGGTCGGGCGAAGCGGAGTTTTGCCATCGAGGGGTCGGGGGTGCCCGACCCTGGGGGTCTGGGTCGGGAGAGACGGAGCGTGATGTTCCCCGCTCATGCTGGGCCGGCAGCAATCGTCGCTAGGTGGACCTGGGCCTTCATGATTGTTGTTTTAAGGGTCATTAGGAGGTCGTTAATATTTCCCCCCAACATCCGGTTATACCGACCGAGACCTCAATACAGTATAATCCATCAACTATACACAATATATCCCTCTTACAATTTGTTTGACGGGCATAGTATGTTCCACGTGTTTCAAAGTTAAAAAAAAAGGAAGGAATGTAGTAGTACCTCGTACAAGAAATTAGAAGGCACATGTGTAACCAAAAGTATGTCGTTCTACCTTAAACAAAATTTCGCGCTTGCAGGTTAGTTCTACACGCACAAACAGATCAGGGAGGTAACATGGATCTTATGAAAAAGCAAATGATGCAATATCTTTTGCCTGAAACGATTTTAAACACAAACTACTGCTTATTGCACAACAGCCATCACACTTTCTGGCTGAGGAAGTTGAAGCAGCTAGAGTACAGACGGGCCTGTTTGATCGATGTCATCACAAGCTTGGCGAGTTTTTTTAATTCATAGCCACAGTTGTGGCAATTCTTTTTCTACTGCATGGGTCATATACGTCAGACTAAAAAGCTATGCTCAAACGAATTACCAAAAGCTACATGACCTATCAAAAAAAAAACGGAGCATGACCTGTTATTGGGCTCACAGGAGAGAGGCAATTTGGTCATTGAAAAATGTTAACGTACTACATCAACTGCAATCGGCGTAGGAATCCTAACTGATTCCTCAGCAGCAAGACATCATTCTATTACAGCATCGAAAGCCTACGTGTTACATTCCAATCATAAAGATGCATTCTAGAACCACAATGATTCGTACAGCATTCGAATCAAGATATGCTGCACCGAACTTTTCAAAGGTGGAAGTCTAGCCATACATATAGATGCAACTCCAAAAATACGTCAGATAGCAACTGCTGACATCCTTGACTAATCAGTCGAATGCAAGCCTGCTACAGTAACAATAAAAGAATGGTTTGTCCCTTCAAAAGCAGGTTGTTGTGGTAGCCTTGCAGCTAATAACGAAGTCTTTATTGAGAGTATATGCTGCCGAATTTCCATAGCCCCAACTATAGCGCGACGTCAGTGGTCAGTTTCCCCTCAATACCAGAAAAATGATCAGAGCTTCTCCCCATAAATGGCTCAAATCCATATCACAATGCCATATACTCTAGCACAGTCAACTGATAAATTTTACAGCTTCTGTTCCAGAAACAAGTATGTCTTCTAAGAACGGAATGGTTTTCCATACTTTCAAGCCTAGTGGTGATCGATCATCTTCAGAACCTGTAACATGCAGTGAAAATGTCTGGGAAAAAAAACAGGGTGACACTAGAGTTTGTATGCAAGCTGAAATATTCAAAGAACAGACCTGAACTTCTCGAGTCATCTTCCATACAAGCTGCCATGTAATAAGAACCATATAGCTCAGCAAGTGCGAATTTCCAATTCTCGGACAGACAGTCACAACTAGAGTTGGAATCGTTGAGTGCTTTTGGTTCCTAGAAAGTTGAACAGAAATAAAAGATATATCAGCATTTTCAAGTGCTTTCGTAGGCACAAGATCATTCCTTGTAAGTTGCATAGCAACAAGGAGAAAGGAGGAAAAAGAACTACATACCACAGAAATTTGAATTCCATTATTAGCTGCCAATATGATTGAGAATTTATTGAAAGGAGCACCTGAAAACCCTCTTCCAAGAGCTTTTACGTATGCTTCCTAAAAAAGATTCAGGCATCAATGATATCCATGTAAGCAATGTCTTTCGCAGCATCATGTCAGTAAATCATTACTGTTAATGTCTAGCTTATGTAGGAAATGACAACTAAGCCGTTCAATGATATCCAAATGAATTGGAACCAAGGTGCGTGCGAAGGTGAGGTCATAGATGATTTCATTTGAGGGGTTATTCATGAAATGACCATCCATGCAACCATTGCATCTCCTTTAATATGATCCATCAAAACCCTATCAAACAGCTAACATCAACAGTGAACACGCTAGCACCAATAGGATTGCTCTAAAATACATACTTGCATCACTACAGAAAAGGGCAGTGAAGTTGGTCACGGTATGCCCCAAGTGGTAGGTTTCTGGTTCAGTTAATAATCACTAGCTTTGCGCTGGATAAATCAACGCTCTAATGAATTTAAACTAATAGCATGAATTAATTGTATAAACAGTTAGATTTAAATATAGGATCAGAGAAGCTCTTACTCACTTTAAGAGTCCATAGTTTGATGAATTCCTTTTGCTGAGCATCAGGATCAGGAAGGTTGACTAGATGATCGAATTCAGAAGGGGTGAAATAACGGTCAGCAAGAGATAAAACATTCTTGGCTGTGTTTCGTTTCTTCTCCTCAATGTCAATCCCAATCTGAGAAAGCATAGTAAACAGCAATATTGGTTGAATAAATATAGGTGTATACTTTTCTTTCCTCTAATTTGGTAATCAGTTACGAAAAGGAACATACAGGAGCATCCATAGTAACTCCACAGGCAATCAAAGACGATGTGTGCGAAATATTGAAATGCAAAGGCCACTCTATCCTATCATCATCAGCCCGCCACAGTATCTGATCAAACATGGTGACAAACAAAAGCAAAATTAATCGACCTCTTGATTACAGAAAAGATAGCACTGTAAAAGTTTATTTGTAACCTCTTACCTCAGGTTTGCCAAATTTGTTCTTCTTAAACTCAAACAATCTTGGATCGATTTTACAATCTGTATCTAGTCTAGTCGAAACAAATTAGCAGAAATCATATCAGTAATTCTATAGCACTATTGCCAAAACATGCTCAACCTACACAAAATGAAAGTAGTAACAAGAACATATAATCGACAAGATACAGTGCCATACTCAAACACTGAGAAACATGTCCATGCGGCGCGTCGAATGGTTTAGAAGCAAGAATAATTGTGTTTACTATCATAATTTAACATTAAGAGTGCTTTATTGGATACATTCCATTTATCATATTTACATAGTTCTAGAAAGATTGCAAATAAAGAAGAAAGCCAGGGAAATTTGGATTTCAGGACCAGATCATGGGTACTGGAATGGAATGCACCTAGTAGTCCATAGAATGTAACTAGATACAAGAATCCGTTCAAGACCAACATTACAATAGTATGTAGATGGTTCGCCATTTATGGGCTTCTACAATACAGATAAACGTACAAATGAAGGTGATGTTTTCAAGTCCAAAACTCGAGTCTAACCGCCTGAGTATCAACTAGGCCGATTAATCATGACTAATTGGGACTAATCAAGTGACTCTACAACTAAACGTGGTTAGAATCAAATCACCCCAGTTCTGATTAGAACAATTAATTGATGATTAGTCGGACGACTTGAGAACACTAGGCATGCACCTGTATGATTGTATGCATCCCCATGTGACATGGGTCAAACAGAACAATCCCTCCAATAAAAACACCACCATTTTCTTCCAGTGATACCAAGTTGTGCATGTCATTACAAATATTTATGACTATATAGTCCAACTTGAACCGCCAGAATGGAAAATTTCTGTACCCCTGATATGTATGTGTAAGTGTAACATCTTAGTTTGATTCCTAATCTAAATGACAGTAACGAGCATGAAAATTCAATGAAATGCAAAATAAAATTCGATAAGTAGTTGATGGTTTCGTACATCTCGAGAGGGTGGTGCGCACCAGTGCACGGGACAGCACAGCAACTTTCTGCAAATTTTCCCCATTCATGGACAAAGCATTCTTCCTTTCAGAAGGGGAAAGGAGCTCCATGTACATCTTCAATTGGGAGGCGTCATTCAACTCATCAGGGGAAAGATACCAAATGTGCACCTCTCTACAACAAATTAACTCATAATTAGTGTTCAATGCCTTGATGACATCACAATTACAAGAAAGAACAACTAATTGTTTCCAAATATAAACACATGAATTATATTCTTAAGTCCAGCATTTAGTCCAATCCTGGAGAAAAACTTTAGTCAATAGCATCTCTGGTTACTTTCGTGGGTTTGTTGGTTTGCGCCCTCAGAAGCTCAATTTTGGAACCATTTGGTCTTGACAAGGAAGAGCATTGTTTATCTTACATCCACTAGTTTAAGCATCAAATTTGATGCAGAAATATGCAGCATCCAAGATATCAAAGGTCCCAAGTTACGGCCCCTTTATCATACATGAGGTGTTAGCCATTAGTCGTAGTATAAATAAATACTTCAGATTATCTCGTTTCCAACTTTTCTTTGGGGAGAGACATAATAAGAATATTGAGGTATACTACAGCTTTTGCGGTATGAACTAAACTGGCTCGAACTAATTGTCTAATTCAAAAGCAGGGGCAAAAGCGCACAAAATGAGAAAATAACAAACAGTCAGCAGGCAAACATGAGATGGTTCTTGTCCGATAATCTGAAAGTTGTTCACAAAGGAAAAAGGTCTGAAAGACCCAACTAAACAGCACCATCGAATTTGCCTTTTGCAACAATGGCACTCTATCCTGACTGTCTTTGCTACGGAGCAAAATATTCACATCCATTCAGGCAGCAGATTGCAGAAGGCGAACTGGTCGTCCGATGCAACCAGTGGTGGATTCCGGGAGCTGAAAACAAAACTCAAAATCCAGAATGGCAACACTAAACCACCAAATAGCTGTTCGAAACTGAAGCACAACAACGTGTTCATAGCAGAAGCGAAAATCACACAAAAGGGGAAGGAGTGGAACTCCCCGGTGCATTTCGGTCGCTCAATGAATTCCCCTGCTCAGTAGATGATAACAAAAGGTCCAACCTGTACCCAAGTATAGTGCGTGACAGCCTGAATCCAAACCCCAACGATCCCTCGAGAGATCTGAGTCCACTTCTCTCTTCCCATCCCTACCTCTGAACGAATCTACGACCAGCACCTGAACAAGTTACGCTCGAAACTGTTCGTCCCAAACAATCACAGGATCAGGGAGCTAATGCGCTAGAAAAGGAAGGGACAACGGCACCTTCGGGACTGGAGCCGCGGCGGGGGCGAGAGCGAGGAAAGGAGACGCCCGCCGGTGACCCCCGGCGTCCGGGGAGGAGGCGGTGGCGGCAGCGGCATCGCGCGGCGGAGCAGGCACTGGCGCATCGGGCTGAAAAAACTGGCCCGACGGCCCGCGGGTCAACCCGGTGACCCGACGTCTCCCCGCTTCGTCGATGCCGGCTCCCCTCCTCTGCTCGTAGATGCTCGTCGTCAACGGCGGAGCAGGGCGCACGCTCAGGCCGGTCGGCGCGCCGCCAGGCTGGAGCTGGGGGCGGTTGCTGGATCGCCGGCCTAGTGGATGAGGGCAGCCGCGTGCCCGCCCGTGTGGTTGGCCGCGTGCCCGCCCGTGTGGTTGGCCGCCTCCCGTGCTCGAATCGACGATGGCCGCTTGGGATCTGGCGGCAGCTAAGAGAGGGAGAGGAGAACAGAGGCGGGAGCCTCCTGGGCGTCGGGAGGATGACGACGGGAACACGGAATGGCGGAGGAAGACAGATGGAGAAGATGGCGACTTGGGCCACCTGTTCACGCTAGTTGTATTGATTGTTGGTTGAGATGCTGGGGGTGTCTACTGGTGGGCTGCTCTTGTTGGGCTGGTTGCTGTGCGCCTGGGCCACATGGTGGTGGGAATGTGGGATGGATGATGGATGCAGGTGGTGGAATTTTTCTTATTTTTTTTCTTTTCTAGTCGGGCCATCGGTCGGCGCGCGGGTTAAATTCAAAATCATGCGCCCGACCCGGAATTTGGCTTCAGGTTTAAAATAACGGCCCGTGCCCACCCGATGTGCCGTCCGAGTTTGGGGAATTTTTTTATTTTTATATTTTTTCTTCGATTTTGTAAAAATATATAGTCGAATAAAAAATTTGCAAAATGATCTCATACCGCCGCCGTTTCAACCGGCAGTAGGGATCCGACAGCCCCTACGCGAGTCCTGCCGTCATTTCAGCAGGCGGGAGAGCCCTACCGCCGTTTCAACCAGCGGTAAGGCCCTCACCCCCTTACCGCTGCCGCCGAAGTAGTGCGCGCGCAGATCGAGGTACCCTCGCCTGTTGAAACGGCGGTAAGGACCCTTACCGCCGAATGAACCGGCGGGAGTTCGCCCTATTTAAGCGCCACGCTCGCTCGGTTTACAGAGAGTGCAAGGGGAACCAGAGAGGGAAAGAAGGAAGGAAAGGAAGAGAGAAAGAGAGGAAAGAAGGGGAAGAAGCTATCGTCAACAGGTATATTTTTCAATCTCATAGTATAGTAGATTTAGAAATATCTAGTGGTTTTAGATGTAAAAAATCTAGTATAGTATTCGGTATTTAGTTCATAGTAATTCTAGCAGTATAGTTTGATGTAATTTTAATATTTATATTATACAACCATAGGATGCTAAGGTGTGGAAAAGCTAGGAAACTAAGGTAATCTCAGTGCACGTTATTATGTTAACTGCTAGTCGTATGGATTAGTGTTAGTTGCTTTCAGTTCTGTTGGCGCTGAAAATCGGCCGATGACTCTCAGCGTCGGACACACGACCCGGGAGAATCTGCTTAACTCCTATTCGGGTTGTTGCCCTGGTGCGGTTCGCGCGGCGTGCCAGTCAATCTGACCTGTTGATTGACAAGGAAACAAAAGTATTAAACTACAGGGGTTTCGATCGGCTAAAGTTTCGATCTGTCTTGAAAAGTGTATCAGTGAATCGGCCGATTTACTGTGTAAGTGACCCGCTATAAGGCAACCGATGACCACGTAGCGATTGTAAACTAACTATTCGAGAAATTTAAACAACGCTACAAAGCAATACTTGAAATAGATCTAATCGGCTATGTGATAAATAAAAATAATAAAGAAAAAGCCGACAGTTCGTATCTCAAGCTGGATAACTGCTGATAGAACTAAAACGATAGATAAAACCTATAGTTCTAGTTGATATCGATAACTGGTGAATAAATCTAAATGAAACAATAGCGATGCGCCCAAAGTTAAAGCTTAGATATTACTCGATAAACGGAACTTACAGGATTGGCCGGAGATCGTGTCGATGCAGTCCTGCCAACCCGTACGAACTCGTGAAAGAAAAAGATTTTGGCGAAGTCGCCGACTTGAGAGTAAAGTATGAGGAAAAAGTAGATTTGTTGTATTGATTGATGTGTATTTTTTTACAAGCCTTTCGAGGCAGCTATTTATACCCTGCCATAACTGATTTCCTAACCGACTAGGATCTATCTCTAATTTTAAACGATAACAAATATTTACAAACACAACTCGTATCCGAGTTGGTTATTATTTTCCCACGGGCCAATCTCCTTCTTCAGTGAATCTTCATCCTGACCCACCTTAGGCCCAAACTGGTCAAGGCGTTCTAGCTCCCAATTGGTCAGCCTCCATCGACTCCTTCTGTCAGTCGGCTGAAACACTGTAGTTTTAATCGACCGATTCCCAACTGTAACTTCTAGTCTGCCGCATCGGCCCCCTTTCTCCTCCTTTGACACCGATTCTAAGCACGTGTCAAAATCTGGCATCAACAGGTTCTTACAACAAAAATGGTAAAGGTGGAGTGGTGTTCCATTGACCGGAAATGCCTTCGACCTTTTGCCTCTGCCTAGTGGTGTTCCAGTGCCTATGTGCTTTTGCGGCGATCCTTGCAAGGTAGCCAAGTCCGATGCAGAGGACACGTACATGCAGATGTATTGGATGTGTTCAAACTTTCAGTTTGAGCCTACGCTTCATCATTGCCGCATTAACAAGATGGTGAGGAATTTATGTTCTGTTATAATTATTTTGTATCATATGACATCTTGCATGATTTTTTTTATTTTGTAACAATTGCATTTGTTGCAGACTCCTCCACCGCTCTGTGATTTTGAGCAGTGGATTGACACTGAGATCAAGCCTGAAGATAAGGAGGAGATGCAGTACATTTTTGCGGTGGGCGGCAGAGAACAAGGAGAGGATGGAGAAGAGACTCAGAGAGGAGGCTGCAGAGAAGGAGCACAAGGAAGAGGAGGAAAGGAGGCGTGTTGCTGCGGAGAGGGAGGAGAGGGAGGGGAAGCTTGAGTGTGCACGTCGAGCGAAAGCAGTGATCGAGGAGAATCCCGATGCCCTAAGGAAGGGAAAGTGGCCTCGTTGTACTCAGTAGTCTCTATTATTGGCTAGTTTCATGGTTTATTCATGGATAATGTTGTGTACTGTTGGACCTTTCATTGTGTTGTCCTTAGGTCATGTACTCCGTTATTTGCCGCATATTTGTCCTTCCTTTTTATCGATTATTTCAATTATGTAGTTTTAATAATTATTTCAAAATTGTTTAGACATGTATAGTGAACGCATGGAATCATTGAAAAGAATTAAACTTCTGATCTAGATAGAGTAGTTCGCGAATGAGCACACATCGTACGTTACATAATCGTACACATGATAAAAGATACAAGTCATCCTACACACTAAATGCGTCCTCGCTAAAACGAGGCTCACCGGCACCACGACCACACCTCGCTGCCCGCTGTGCTGCTCTGGTCTGCTGCTGGTTGTACGTCAACGGCTCCAGCGGGCCAATGTTGCGAGTCGGACGTCGTCCCGATGCAGCCTCTGGTGCTGCCGCCGCAGGTGGTGTTGTGAGGTATTGGGTCGCGCCCGGTGGAGGACCCTGCGGGGCGTCAGGCAACTGGGAGGGACCGATCACGTTAGGCTCGACTCGGAAAAGGTCATCGATCCAATTCAGCCAGCAAGCATTCGTGCTCAACCACTCTAGTCACCTTCCAGTAATCCTTCCATTTCCCCTTGTATGCATGCACCCTAAATGGGCAATCATTTCGCACACAGCGGACATCATACACCTTCGGGCTACTCTTTTCCACCCTGAACTGACGCTGCAAAGATAAAGTGCACCATCTCTTAATAGCCACCTTCACTTCATCCCCACTTTGGTACAAAGCCCCCACGCATACCTCATTCTCCCTGTAATCCCAAGGAATATTTTCCCCAATATTGACGTGTAGGGCGGATGGTCATAATTTGACCAATTTCACGGTACAGGATAAGCATCTTCCTCATCGGACGAGTCACCATCCACGGCACCATTGGCCTCCTCTCCTTCCATCTCCAGCTGCTCTACTAACTCAGGAATTTCTTTCCTCTCATCAGCCTCCCCATTTGGTGCGAGGGAGGCAACATCATTCTCTGCATCTCCCGCTTCTTGTTCATCGTAATCAAGTTCTTCATTTCCACCCTCAGTACTCTGCACATCTTTTTCCGCTTCAACTTCATCACCTCCTACTTCTTCTTCAATATGACTGCTATATCCACCCTTCATGAACAGTTGAACATACCATATGATTGGTAAAAATTTTCTCGTGCAACCATTTATGTAAGTCCGATAGCTCGAAGTTCCTTCAAGCGGAAGCAACTCCCAAAAATTAATGTCGGGGTGTCTTTTGACTACAACCCTCACAGACACATCCACTTGATCTCTATCAACACCAAAGTCCCTACAAAGCCACCTGCAAATGCCCCCCCAAGTTCTCTCTTGCTCTTGGAACACACTTGGTGAAACAGGGAAATCCACTCAAATCTACCCCTTCTGGACCATATCTAACCTCCCCCGACCCATAGAACACTTGAAAATTTAAACTATCTGACATGCCTGCCAACATACATGGCATTCCAAATTAATCTTAGCAATATATATCAGTTAACTACAATGACGACTTCAATTCAATAAACAAACAACTATGTAACACTAAACCAGCTTACTAACTAAATTTATCATAGGCATGTACCAGAACTAATATACACAACAAATAAATCTCAGATCCACTAGATATTATAAATCTCAGCTCCACTAAGATTTCTTAAATTTACTATGATCTAAAATAAAGATATTGTACTACCTAAGCTAAATGTACTATACCACCTAAGCTAAATGTACTATACCACCGAAGCTAAATCTATTTTACTGTCTAAGCTAAATCTATTGTACTAACTAAGCTACATTTTACTATATCTAAATTCAGCTAAATGTTTCTAAGTCTCAGATTCACTAGCTATTTCTAAATCTCAGATACACTAATATTTCTAAATCTAGATCTAGTCACTACACTATACTATCTAAACTACAAGATTAAAAAAAAATTACCTGGGAACGACGGAAGAATTTCCTTCCCCCCTTCTTCCCTCCTCCTCCTCTCCTTTCTTCCCTCCTCCTCCTCCACCTCCTCCTCCTTTCTTCCCTCCTCCTCCTCTCCTCTCCTTCTTTTTTTTCTTCCCTTCTTTCCTTTCCTCTCTTTCTCTGGCACTCTCTTTCTCTGTCTGGCGTGGGCGGCGGCCTTCTGGTGCAGGGGGAGGGGGAGGGGCGTGGGCGCCTTTTATGCTGGGCAAGCCCCGCTGTTTGAACCGACGGTAAGGGCCTTACCGTCGATTCAACTGGCGGTAAGGGCCTTACCGCTGGTTCAAACGGCGGAGCTTCCTGTGGTGCTGCGCAGAGGCTTATCCGGTGGGTGACCGTTGGGGCGTTTCGCCTAACTGCCATTTCAACCGGCGGTATAAGCCCATTTTTGCAAATTCTTTATTCGACTCTATATTTCTGCAAAATCAAAAAAAATAAAAAAATTCGAGTTTGGGTTGGATCTGAGTATTTTACGGGTGGGTCAAGTCGGGCAGCCCATGATCATTAGGTCTAGTGAGTAGGGCCGGATCATCGATGGGAACGAGGCATTTGTCGGCAAAACCAATGAGCACGTTGGGGATAGATTCCCATGTGCTCGTAAGGAAGGAACGAGCTAGACTGATTCCCTTGCTTTAACCATCAGGTTCCAGGTCTGACGATCCCCCACTGACCAATCTACTACCTCAAGATATCACTTGGTAGGCTGTCGGGTATAAAACACCGA
>NC_028455.1:8295204-8316627 GCF_000263155.2 Setaria italica | reverse complement strand
TTCTTTTAGCCCCTAATACTCTGTCAACTCGTCATTTCATGCGGCAAACACCATCCAATTAATCCCAAATTTGACCACATCATCCTCTAGTATACTTCTGCCGAGCCATATCCAAATTTCATAAAAATACTCATCCCTTCTATTTTCCGTTCGCGTTCTCTGTTCGGAGCTCAATGGGTAAAATCTTATTTTCTTTTTATTTATTGTGTGCTCGATTGTGTGTGCCATAGGTCGTGAAGTACCCGAGGAGGAGCCCGAGGAAGAGTTTGACCGCGAGCCCAAGCCTGAGGACCAGCACCGCGAGCAGGAACTCTCGAAAGGCTTTGAGGACGGCAAGTCCACTATCACCCTTTGATGCATATTTATTCCTAGTTTTCAAACATAACCTATTGGCCTGTTTTATAAAATTGCATGTTATTTTACTACTAAAACACGGTTGGATAGCCACCCCTTGATTGTTATGACATTCCTTGATTGTCCTTTAATTATCTCTAAATATGATTCGCTCTGTTTGGATGATAATTACCGCTAGAATGCTTAGGACCTTGTTACTCAATTCAATCATGACTACAATGGTTTATTTAAAGAATAAATGTGTGGATGCTTTCAAATGAGAAAATGGGTTTTCGGATATAAAGGAAAGAAATGCTTAGATGAGATGGATGGGTGTTTCTTGTGTGAAATACCACTAAGTCGGGCTCGTACCTTTGTGGTTGGGCAAGGTTGGGAGATATCCATCTTATCAGGGTTAAGGACCGAGTTGGTGTGTCATCTTGCCTAACTCAACCATCGTGCAACCACTCGACCGTTGTATGCAGCAACGGCTTAGCATAAATCCCACTAGCTGGCCTGTTAGCCATCAGGAGAGCTGGTGAGCAACGGGAGACCATGGAGCGGGTCTAAAAACTTTGAGAACTTAGATCCCGGTTAAGACCTTGTTGGCAGGTCGTTAACCCCTTGGATGCTTTCGTGTTGGCTAGTCAGTCTTAGCTAAGGTGGGTAATGGCTTTGTTAGATCTGCACCGGCACTAAGGTGATTGTGTTGCGGTACCCTACTTGTGGAAAAAGTGTACAACAATCTTATTAAATTCCGAATAATAAACAATTACTTTTTCTATGCTAAATTTCCTATAAAGAAAATAAATGTTGGCAAAAATTTTAAGTTATAGAAAATCGTTGTTTAAGTATTCCTTTTAATCACATCCTTAAATTTGAAAATTTCAGGGTGTGACACAAGTATAGATATTTTCATAACTAGATTTTTTTAGAAAATGGAATTGTTTTCGAGCTCTGCGACCGCGCAACTAAATTCTTATAGCAAATTTCAACCTGAATGCTGATCACTAGGAAAAGAAAATAAAAATCCAACAATATAAGGGAATAATTATGATGGGTTCCTGTACCAGGGGTACCCCGAGAAAGGGATTACATGTTGGGATACGAGGTAGGCTATGCTAGCGCAAAATAAAAATTTCCTACCGTGTAAACCAGGAAAACTGCCGTATATGGATCACGGGATTACCACTCGACGCCATATATGCTTCTTGACAAATCCGAAAGCTACCTTTTTAACTACCCTGTTACGGTGTAGCGTTTGATAACCCCTAAGTAAGTCGATCCACATCTTGAGTACATGCGACAATCTCAGGTCTAAGGACAAATCGTACATGTTGTGTAAAGAGAGAACTACTCATGTTGGGTCAGTCCTAGCACATGTCTCTACATGTGCCCACATTATTAGTTTGACATCTCCATGTCCATAACTTGTGAAACATAGTCATCAACTAATACATGTACTAGTCTAATATTCATGTGTGTCCTCACATGAACTCCGACTAGGGACAACTTTAGAATAACCATACAAGTAAAGAGTTTCACATACAATTCACATAATTGCAAATCAATTCAAATAGCCTTTAATGGATATTCAAGAAACACAATATAAATCATGGATACAAATGGAATATAATCATCTCTATGATTGCCTCTAGGCATACCTCCAACATTACAAGCCCCTGAAATATAAACGGCCCAAGGCCCATGGGCTCGGAATATTCCTAGGTCGGCTAAGAAAAGCCATGACCCACGTGAGGCCTGAGGCGCCACACCTACCCCTTGACCAAGGGCGACTGGTGTCATACCCTGCGCATTAAATGCAAGACATGACATCCTGGACCACCTTACGATGGCTCGCGCGTGGGACGCGACCTGGCAGAAGGAGCCAACCTCTAACCAGGGGGGTCGAAGGGTGAGGCTACACCCTTCGAACCGCACTAGGATGGCCCAGGGGGAAGGGACCACACGGTTCGTACTCACAAACAGCTGCCAAGACGTAATCATGACCTGCCCCTCCGTGACAACCCATCAAGAGAAGGGCAAGGCGAGCACGGTAGGCCTGGGGTGGGCCCGATGTACGAGGCGGGTGTTGACGGCTCTTAAGTGCCAATTCTAGGCCATCAACACCTGCATAAATACCGGAAAGATGAACATCAACCTAATGATAGGGGTTTATTACTAACCATTTCCACAAGTGTTAATGAATATTTGTATGCAGTTAACTTATCCTTAGAAAGGAGGAGGAAACACACCCAAGAGGCAAAGAAACACGACTCCAGCCAATCTAGGAAAAGCACATGGATCCATGGGCCCACATCAGGGGGTAAACCGTCCTAATTTGGCACGTGCACCATACACCAACTTGAGGGCCCACCAGGTAGCGTCCCACACGAAAGGCGGTGCGCGAGATGGTGCCCAGGGTTTAGCCGAACTGGCCCTAGCACCCCTCAAGCTCAGCTTCCACGTGTCGACTCCTAGTGACTTCCTAAAGGCAGTTATGGCCGTTATCCCAGGAGTTACCACCTCAAAGACTTGGATCCTGCTAGGTGGCACAAGGAGAAGAGTTGGAGGAGAATATTTCCTTGAGGTTCCTTTAAGATGCTTGGAGCATCTCCTGTAATATCCCTCAAAATTGATTGATTTTAATTATGCCAAATTTTGCAAAAATTTAAAACTTTTTGTTTGAATGTGTGGATCATTTAATTACATGGTCAAACTTAAGGTCAACCCTTACTTCTTTCCCTTAAATTCAAAAGCTAGTAATTAAAATTGTGCACTCAAATTTAAAACATGCTTGCATGAGTGATTTGGATTTTCATTTGATTTTATTTGGATCTCATGTGTGAGTTTGTATATTGAATCTAATTCAAAATACAAACTAAAGCTAACATGTAAATAGCATAATAAAAACCTATTTGGACTGACTTTGCACCCTGAGCTGTCCACTAGCCAAACTATTCGGCAAGTCCGCTAACAATCTCCTTGACCATCTATCTTTTCCTTCTCTTATCAGCTTGCTCACACCCGCTAATCACCCTGGCCAAAAACCAAAAACCAGTCCATGTTAATCTCGTTGCTCTCTTCCTCTCTTCTTTCATGAAAAGCCTAGGCTATCTCTGTCTTTCTCTAAACCCGTTAGCCCAACATCGACCTGAGCCAAACCAGCTTAACCTGGCCGATCCTTCTTTTATTTCTGCCTTGGCCTAATAAGTAGCAGCCCGCAACAGCCCAGCTCGGCCTGCTCCGCTAGCCATCAACGGACACGCCAGCACCTCCTCACGTTGTCTTCACGTGGAGCCAATGCTGCTTCTCTCTGTCCTATTCTCTCTTCTCCGTCATCGTTCCACAAAATGGATCGGCGAGGGCGCAACCTATTCTGCGACGGGATGTCAACACCCGCGCCGCGCACAGACGCTGCAGCTTGGCCCTGCTCCACTTTTCCCTCGCGTACAAGCAGCTCAGTGCACGCCGCCGCCTCGCAGGCACTCACACTCACGGCACTGCCTCGCCCAACTAAGCTTGATGCTCACCGCGTGGCCTCAAGCTCGCGAGCAAAAGATCACCAGCCGTCCGCCCTAAAGGAGCTCGCCCCCGGAACCCTAGTCCTCATGCTATAAAGCCTCACAATAGCCGCACCCTCTCCATCTTTCCCACAGGTTGCCGCAGCCACTCTGCTTTCTTTCTTCCTTCTCTATTCCCACGTAGAAGCAAACCGGAGCAGCTGCGCTTCTCCTCATCCCTTGCTCTCCCTTCCACCTGAAGCAATCTAGCAGCCTGAGCTTTTCCTGCACGCCACCAGCTAGTAGAAGGAGAAGAGGGGAAAAAAGAGGAGGAGAACCGGTGGAACGCCACCACCATCGCCGTCGTGAAGAGAAGTAGTGCCGGTGATGCTTGGAGCGGAGCTGCACGGCCTCGTCATCGATGACTTCACCACGCTGCGGACGCCTACATCTCCAACTACGCCAAGCGAAGCTGGAGGGTAGAGGGAACGACGGTGATGAGCCAGAGGAGGAGGCTGCCGTTTGCACCAAGCACCATTGCCGACGGCTGCGAGGACGAGCGGGATAGCCGCAGCAGCGCCGCTGGAGAAGACATCACCAACGGCCATGCAGATAAGGAAGCTGATGTGACAAAGGTGGTGCCTTCGTCAAGAACCGCCTCGCCCTCAACCTGTTCAATAAAATGCCTAAACCGCGAGCCTTTGTTGAGCCAGCCACATCCACGACCTGTTCAACATTTTGTGCGAAAGCCAAGCCTGCCTGGTGAGCCACACATGCACGCTCTTCTCCCTCCCCCTTGCACCGACGACCCGTCGGCCATCCAAGTCGTTGCCTTGCCTTGATTGCCTGTGTCGTCGCCTTCGAGTCGAGCTTGTATCCTTACAGGTGCTCACGTCACCGCGCTCTTGCCGCTGCCTTACAACCTCGCCACCGCACTGCAGCTTGCTGCTGCTACCTCTGTCACCTGTTCCTTCGTGCCAAGGGTTTTCTTACAGGTGCTATGATGGGCACCGCCTCTAGGCGTTGTGCCGTCACCTTTGTTCTATCGCCGCAAGCCATCATCTTGCCGTACAGATCACTGCTTCGCTGCTACCAAGCTGCCGCCTAGCGCCACGGCCACGAGCGCTGGCTTATTGTGGCCATGCACCTGCCACCCATATGCACTGCGCCACCCTACCTTGCCACCATTGTCTGCCAAGCTGCCACCTTTTCGCTCCACGCCGACATCAGAGCCTACACTATCGCCTTTGCTCTATCGTGTCGCCGCTTTCTTTAGGGCATTTGCTCGAGCATCTTGCAAGTGCACGCGCCCAGCCTCTCGCATGCCTACCACGCCGCGACCCACATGCTCGCGTGGACACTGAAGATCCCAGCCGCGAGACCCGTGACACAATCAGGAGCTGACACATGTCCCCACCTTAATTTCTGAATTTAAATTGCTTAATTTCCATTACTTTCTTATTAATTCATAACTAATTCATACTAGCTCATAAAATTATGAAACCAATTTCATTAATTTTCTAAAATTGAACCCATGCTGTTTGTAGCTAGTTTGGAGTTATTTGGATCTTCTATCTTGCTCTTATTGGTATTTTTGCATTAGATGTATTGCTCGTTATTTATTTTCATGTCGCATCTCGTGTATGTTGTAGACCTATTTGAAGTCTCGAGCTGCAACGGCTAAGAAGACCCTTCAACCTCGAATTCATGACCGAGGACTTCGACGACAATGAATAAGGTGTCATGTTACTCCCAATCATATAGATCCTATCCATGCTTAGTTGCTAGCGCTTTATTTATGATGCTTGATGTTGATGGATTGCATAGCCAATGTTTTTAGCCATGCCTTGATAATTGTTTATCCTATTTTCCTTATACCGATTTTTGGACTAGCTACAAACCCCTAGCTAGTCCACTGCACTTATATCCACATACATGCTTTTGAGTTATGGATGGGCATATGCCATGATTTTGGTGATAGGATTCCTTGAACACACTCGTGTATGTTATGGGTGAGTGTGACTCCTTGATGTGTTTTGGCGGGAGCAAGCCGTCATTGGTACTGAGGAGTGCCTTGCCGGGAGAGAGCATCTTGGACTCTCTCTGTACTCTATACCTATGACGACTTCCTTAATTGAGGTGTTGACCTCGGAGATGGTGTTGCTTTGCTGCTTCCTTGATTGTTGTTACTGCTGCTGTATATACCTCTACAACCATAAATAGGAATACCCATGCATGTAGTATTATTCCCCCGTTTGCTTGGCTTGCTGCTATTGGGAGTTGACTTGGCCTACCCCTTCTCGGGTAGATGGTGGTTTTTCAGGGTGAGAGCTCAACTACGACTTTGATAATGACGGATGGGAAGACTAGGGATAGTCCCTCGCTCAAGTCACCTCTAGAGATGGTGTTCGCCATAGCTCATGTTTCCACTACGTAGATGTTTTACCTTTCTTGATTCAGTCTTGATAGACTTGTACTGGCATGTGCCGAAGTGATGTACTAGATATTTATGATGTTTATACTCTGTTGCTACTCTATATTTCTATGTTGGTATGGATTTATACTATCTAAGACAGAGATTCGCACGTGATAGCCTTTCTTGGACTATCACGAAAGTGCGTAGGCTTGAATTCTCAGAAATGAGAATTTGGATCGTTTTAGCTGATATCAGAGCCATACTTGACCGTAGCACGATCCCTAGAAATGGACAATAGCTTCGGACAGCCTAAACATCCTTGATTGAGTATATACTCCTTGATTACTATATGAATCCCTTGCATTCTACTACTACATCCTTGATTTCTCACTAACTCACTTACTAAGTACCCTTCACGCAACTCTTGCCTAATGGGGAACAACATATGTCACCTACTCTAGATTAGTACATCAAGGTCATGCAACACTAAGGAAGGATGTCTGATGCAAGATGAAGTCAATGACTGCAACAAGAACTATAAAGGTTGAATATGGGGAATGGCCAAAGATAACCCTACAGGAATCACCTGGATTATCCCCCGCCCCTTAGTGCCAGATTACACCATCACAGTTGTCCCTGCCCTTGAATTCGGTCTATCAGAGGATGATTAGACTGCCACAAGTATGCTACGTCAGGTCCACATGCGGATAAGGCTACAACTATAGATATACCCTGCCGCCTCTAGCTCAGGCCAATTCAAGAACTTGGGAGTTTTTAGGAAGAAGACCGGATGGTCGCCCGGGTCCACACTATGAAGAGAATGAGGACTTGAGATTTTAACTCGCTGTGGGGCCAACATAAGGATGTATGATAATCTACTACATTGTATCTGCACACATGATCTGGGATGCAGGATTTGGAAACTTCTGAGATGCCCGTAGCTCAACATGTGGATGAAGATTTATAGACTTGAAGCTACAAGTGTGGTCAAGTTGCAAAGGATTAAGATATTGTAACAAGCAGCAGCTACATGAGGCAAAATGATTGATTGAATGGAAGACTAAGATCACCCTGCAAGCTAGCATCACGTACCAGGAATAAGGAATCATGAATATGGACTTGTTAATTCACCATAAGGAATTTTCCATTGCGAATAAGTGTGAGAAATTTGGGGGCATGGATTTTAAAGACCTACAAGAGAAGTTGTCCCATCTAAAGGCGAACAAACAAAGGAAATCATAACGGAGAATGAATAGAAATGGACAGCAAGCACCCCTCCTTGCAAGGACAAAGCTGTGAGAACCATGGAAGAAGGAGAGTAGTCCAACTACGACAGAGTATCTGAACTAGCAAAGTTGGATGAGAAGCCTTGGTCTAAGAACGTGGAGATTTTAGCTCCCCCCTACTAGAACCCATGTGCTTCTAAGGCTACTTATGGAACACATTCTATCAGAAAAGATAATTTGGTAACGGGATTTTAACCCGGTTGGTTCAAGAACCTAGGTTTGCTAAAGGATGCAGACCTGAATGCATTAAGTGTTCCCAAGGCAATATGGAATACAACCAACAAGATGGGCTAGCATAAATACAGAGTTTCACCAGCTTTCTTTGGGAGCTTCACACAAAATCATGATATGGAATAGATGTAGAAGTCGAAATGAAGCTTGTACCATTCAATGATATATCACTAACATTAGAGAACCCCTACATACCCCCATGGCCATGATATACTAGTACACTTCTTATCGTCTGAGTGTAATATCGAAGGTCTTAGGAGTTAGCCTCGAGATACGCTCTTTGGTTTGGTGCATTGTTTGAGTGAATTGGATCTTTATGGTCTTATGGATCTTATGCATCTTCATGTTTGTGTGAAATTGTATTGTGTGCTCACTCTTGCTAGATCCTTTAGATGACTCCTTTAGAAGCCTTAGCCTACCTTGCTACAAGACCATGAGCTTGAAGAATGAATACTGACGCGTTCAAGCAAATTAACAAGATCTACTTCAAAAGAAGAGAAGAAATTTCATTGCAATCTCGACAAGTCAGACTACGACGTTGGATAAGCTACCTATGAATATTGGAATTCAGATCATAGTCCTGGTTATGAGTGCCTCGAGAATTTGGAACCTCACAAGTTCAGAAGTGCATGTATACCCATGGAAGCACATATTGGTTAAGAGCAATTGAGTACCCTGAGACACTAGCGATGCATTTGGACAAGTACAATCAATTATTGGTACTTAATTAGTGGACAAAGAGAAAGTACCCCCAATGGAACAAATAATTTAAGAGTTTCCACTGGAGTACTCTAGCTTCCCATTTGCACCTTGCTTGGAATTGTCAAATGAAAGGATGAGATTTGCCAATAAGAGGGCTCTCCCTATCTCAGGTAAACCCAAGCAAGGACCTGGAACATGGTACCTTCATATCTTGGAAGTTGAAACACGAACACGAGTATCAAGTGCCTTCAAAAGGATCCCAAGATAACAAAAGAATGGATGTAAGTGTTTGTTCGTTCCAAGCCATTTTGGCGATCGAAGATAATCTGCACTGCTAAAACCCTTAATATGTGCATTGAACCTCCCATGGATGGACAATCATGCGTTCTTTCTAGATTTACATTTCCCCTGCCACTCGGACATAACAAATCCATGGCTATAAAACTATGACATCACCAATATGTGGAAGCAAATGGACTCGCAACTGACTAGACAATACTTCGACCCAAAGGTATTGTTGAAGTTTTGGATATGGTTTGAATGACCAAACTCGAAGGATACAAGGTTTTTGTTACATGAGTAGTCATCCTTAAGTCATACTATGGAATATAACCTAGCATCTACTCCAAAGGAGTTCTTTCGGAACTAGTGAATAAGCAGCGTAACTGGATAAGCACCATGAGTTATGCCTTTGGAAAAGGATACATGAAGGAATTCTTATGGAATTACTAGGTCTACAAGTAGATTAAGTTATGGAGTTCCGATCGACCCCACTTTTGGAATAACTTCAATAGTAAAGAAGCTCTATTGGACACTACCTATTGGACTAGTGGCATGAGAAATAAACATAAGGACTACTGGATAAAAGTGATCGGACCTAGTAGTTGGAACCACCTACTCTATTGGAAAGGGAGTAAGAAGAGATTGTGAGAACAAGAGAGGGTAATTGCCCACCTAGATGAACTAACCAACAAGTGAAATTATTTAATTGGAATTGCAGAGTAACATGGCAAAGAGATGAAGCCATGTAAATTTTCAGGATATGTATAAGGTAAGAATACCATCAAGAGGAATAATATAAAGGATTTGCAAGGGATCGGGATTCACACTATGGATTGTTAAGTGATCCAAACCGCCCCTAGATATGAGGAATAAGGACCCTATTGGGAATTGGTTAAGTGTTATGGTATTCGTAAGGGTTAACCTCAACTAGCCCGAGAGTGCTAATGAGCATTTGTAAGATGCAAGTTATACGCTTGAGAAGATCTACCTTGTTGGGTACAAAATTGACTAGTGTGAGCTTTTGGTTGAAGAGATTATCTCACATAGTCGAGGTTGTTGCAGATGACTCCTCCGAACATGGACTACCATGAATGGGGAGTAACCATGCATAATAGTTGAAATCAAGAGATAATTGATTCTGTTGGATAATGCTAGCACTTTGATGAGAACCGTTCAAGACGTGCTAAACCAACAATGGATTATAAAATAAAGTAACCTGTGAAGTTGGTATGGATTAATGGACGCGAGAATAGTCGTTAGGCAAGATTGACTAACCCTTGAGCGGGAGTCACCTTAATTAACCATACAAGGGCCTTCTATGAATACATGTTTCGACATAGTGCATACTTCATGTACTTATGCAAGAAGTGAGTACATAATCCTTGCTATAGCTAAAGAGGTAAGAAGCAAGCTATCTAAGCCTACGATGCAGTTAGCTAATTTAGAATGCATGCCATGGAGATGTGGCTGCACTAACACTTTGGAAATCCATAATATGTACTTATGGATCAAGAGATAATAATTTAATGTCTTCAACATGTCCTAGATGGACATGGAATCAAGAAGACTATTTGGATAAATAAGAGAAACCTAGGGATGTTCAAAAGATGGACGAAGAAAAGAGATTTTGGACTCAAGAGTGAACCTAGGTCCCAGGATCATGGAGTAAGGCACCCATGGAGACAAATAGTGCAATGATGTGCCAAATGGATCATAATTAAGAAACGATCCTGAAAGAAGCTCATGCTTTCACATTGTTACACCAAGAGGTTTAAGAATTCAAGGATGAAGGTATGGTGACCAAGGATGAAAGGTTAAATAACCTACTTCGTGGTCTATAAAGGAAAATGCCATGAATCGAATCTCAATAAGCAGTGGTGCCTAGTAACCGCCTATCAAACCCTTGGAATGAGACTCGTCTACCACCTAGGGTATCACTTTCGGATAAGGAGTTAAATTTGGAAGAGGACAACCCTATACGTGAGTAGATGCTAAGGATGCATGCTTTTGTATATAACAAAGTATTGGATAAGATTTTTTCATATGCACTACCCCATTATCACCAAGCTACTTGGTATGATCGGAAATATCGGATTTAAGAACTCTGTTGGGCAAAAAGTATACGACTCCTTGCACGAGGAAAGAAGTGGGAGAATCGTGCCTTATTGGATTAAAAGTACATAATGGATGCCGTGAGAACATGGCCAAGTGCATAAGGAATATGATGGAATAAGTCTAAGTAGCTAGCAAGGGCTACGCTGACAAGAAGGATCTAATAGCCTCGAATTGAAGGATTGCAATAATTTGAGATCATCGTATTCTATTGGGCACAAAGACTCTAAACCTAAGCTAACCAAAGCCGAGGTATACACGACTAGATGAGATGGATTAAGACAATGGGACCCTACCCTATAAATTGGAATTTCACAAGGCCTCAATGAAGGTATAGCCCATGAGATATGGATTACAATTAGAGAAGTGCTTATGGATGCTACACCAAGAGACGATAGGCAATAGCACTTGACTTCGAAGAACCACTCATGGAAACAAGAGTTTTTGAACTTCAAATAGGTGGCAACACTTGAAGAAGTAAGGTCACCAACGAAGACCCATGCTCGTCAAAAGAGTATCTAGGCTGAAATCGAAGATATTGGGAAGAGTGAGGACAAATCGAAGAAGATGAGTACCCTACTGCACCTAGTACAGCCTTAATCTCGAGGACGAGATTAACCTGAGGGGGAGAGACTGTAATATCCCTCAAAATTGAGTGATTTTAATTGTGCCAATTTTTGCAAAAATTTAAAAAATTTGTTTGAATGTGTGGATCATTTAATTACATGGTCAAAATTAAGGTCAACCCTCACTTCTTTCCCCTAAATTCAAAAGCTAGTAATTAAAATTGTGCATTCAAATTTAAAACATGCTTGCATGAGTGATTTGGATTTTCATTTGATTTTATTTGGATCTCATGTGTGAGTTTGTATTTTGAATCTAATTCAAAATACAAACTAAAGCTAACATGTAAATAGCATAATAAAAACCTAATTGGACTGACTTTGCACCCGAGTTGTCCACTAGCCAAACTGCCCGGCAAGTCCGCTAACAATCTCCTTGACCATCTGTCTTTTCCTTCTCTAATCAGCTTGCTAACTAACCAGCTAACGCCGGCTAATCACCCTAGCCAAAAACCAAAAACAAGTCCACGTTAATCTCCTTGCTCTCTTCCTCTCTTCTTTCACGAAAAGCCCAGGCTATGTCTCTCTTTATCTAAACCAGTTAGCTGAGCATCGGCCTGAGCCAAACCAGCTTAACCTAGCTGATCCTTCTTTTATTTCTACCTTGGCCTGATAAGCAGCAGCCCGCAATGGCCCAGCTCGGCCTGCTCCGCTAGCCATCAACGGACACACCAGCACCTCGTCGTGTCGTCTTCACGCGGAGCCAACGCTGCTTCTCTCTGTCCTGTTCTCTCTTCTTCGTCATCGTTCCACAAAATGGATTGGCGAGGGGGCAACCCATTCTGCGACGGGAAGTCGACACCCGCGCCGTGCACAGATGCCCTGCTCCACTTTCCCCCACGCACAAGCAGCTCAGCGCACGCTACCGCCTTGCTAGCACTCATGTGCGTGGCACTGCTTCGCCCAACCAAGCCTGATGCTCACCGTGTGGCCTCAAGCTCACGAATCAAAGATCACCGGCCGGCCGTCCTACAGGAGCTCGCCCCCGGAACCCTACTCCTCGAGCTATAAAGCCTCATAGCAGCTGCACCCTCTCCATCTTTGCCACAGGATGTCGCCACCACTCTGCTCTCTTTCTTCCTTCTTTGTTCCCATGGAGAAGCAAACCGTAGCATCTGCGCTTCTCCTCATTCCTTGCTCTCCCTTCCACCCGAAGCAATCCAGCAGCCTGAGCTTTTCCTGCATGCCACCAGCTAGTAGAAGGAGAAGAGGGGAAAAAAAGAGGAGGAGAACCGGTGGAATGCCGCCGTCGTGAAGAGAAGCAGCACTAGTGATTCTTGGAGTGGAGCTGCACAACCTCCTCATCGACGACTTCACCACGCTGCGGACGCCTACGTCTCCGTCTACTCCAAGCCAAGCTGGAGGGTAGAGGGGACGACAGCGATGAGCTAGAGGAGGAGGCCACCGTCTGCACCAAGCACCGCCGCCGATGGCTACGAGGATGAGCGGGACAGCCATAGCAGCACCACCGGAGAAGACGTCATCGACGGCCACAAAGACAAGGAAGCTGACGTTACATGGCTGGCGCCTTCGTCAAGAACTACCTTGCCCTCAACCTGTTCGGTAAAATGCCTAAACCGCGAGCCTTCGTCGAGCTAGCCATGTCCACAACCTACACAACGTTTTGTGTGAAAGCTAATCTTGCCTGGTGAGCCACACACGCACGCTCTCCTCCCTCCCCCTTGCACCGACGACCCGCCGACTGTCCAAGTTGTTGCCTTGCCTTGATTGCCTATGTCGCCGGCCTTTGAGCTGAGCTTGTATCCTTGCAAGTGCTCACGTCGCCACGCTCTTGCCGCTGCCTTGCAACCTCGCCACCGCACTGCACATTGCCTTTATTCTATCGCCGCAAGCCACCATCTTTCCATACAGATCGCTACTGCCAAGCTGTCGCCTTGCGCCACGGCCACGAGCTCTGGCTCGTTGTGGCCATGCACCTGCCACCCATATGCGTTGCGCCACTCTACCTTGCCGCCGTTGTCTGCCAAGCCGCCACCTTGTCGCTCCACGCCGACATCAAAGCCTGCACCGTCGCCTTTGCTCTATTGCGCCGCCGCTTCCTTTAGGGCATTTGCTCGAGCATCTTGCACATGCACGCGCCCAGCCTGTCTCAAGCCTACCACGTCGCAACCCACATGCTCGCGTGAACATAGAAGATCTAAGCTGCGAGACCCGTCATACAACTAGGAGCTGACACATGTCCCTACCTTAGTTTCTGAATTTAAATTGATTAATTTGCCTTACTTCCTTATTAATTCATAACTAATTCATACTAGCTTAGAAAATTGTGAAACCAATTTCATCAATTTTTGAAAATTGAACCCATGGTATTTGTAGCTAGTTTGGAGTTATTTGTATATTCTATCATGCTCTTCTTGGTATTTTTGCATTAGATGTATTGTTCGTTATTTATTTTCGCGTCGCATCTCGTGTATGTTGTAGACCTGTTTGAAGTCTCAAGCTGCGACGACTAAGAAGACCCTTCAACCTCAACTTCATCATCGAGGACTTCGATGACAATGAATAAGGTGTCATGTCACTCCCAATCATATAGATCCTATGCATGCTTAGTTGCTAGCGCTTTATTTATGATGCTTGATGTTGATGGATTGCATAGCCAATGTTTTTAGCCATGCCTTGATAATTGTTTATCCTATTTTCCTTGTACCTACTTTTGGACTAGCTACAGACCCCTAGCTAGTCCACTGCACTTATTTCCACATACATGCTTTTGAGTTATGGATGGGCATATGCCATGGTTTTGGTGATAGGATTCCTTGAACACTCTCGCATGTTTTTTGGGTGAGTGTGACTTCTTGATGTTTTTTGGCGGGGGCGAGCCGTGGTTGGTACTGAGGAGTGCCTTGCTGGGACAGAGCATTCTGGACTCTCTCTATACCCTGTACATATGGTGGGTACCTTGTTTTATATTGAGGAGCAAGTGGCGTATGTGTATGTTGTAGGTGCTTCGGCACATACTCGAGGAGTAGAGTGCTCACTCTCGGCCGCTTAAGGACTGAGTCAGTTTACCAATAGTCATAGCATCTATTTTCGTTTATACCACTCGCTTACGTTATGGGCAGGGTTCGGTCCGAGACTAGTGGTGGATAGTGCTCAGCCTGTAGGCGGAATGGAGGATCGTGTAAGGAGTTCGAGGCGTTGGCCTGTTCTGACTAGACTGCACCCCAACATGGGTAGGTTTCACAGCTTCGAGGTCCTCACTGGTGACGGCGTGCCCTGCAGCTGAGGATGGTTCCAGACTCGAGGAAACAGAAGAGAGCTATCCACCTACTAGGGCTCTGGCTGTTAGGTAGGGTTTGGACGGCTGATCCCCGTTCAAGCTCCATCCATGCGGGTACAGTTGTACAACATATGTAGAGTGTGTAAATCTATAACTATATTCCATGTCCACTGGTTATGGACAGTGTTGTTGACGACCGCTACTTCTGACTAGACTTTGTTCACTCTTCTACCACCTCTTTTTGAGATAGGTCGGCATTTGCCATTGAGATGTGAGGGAAGGGAGCTCTAACATCGCCTAGTGTGTTTGGGTGCTGGATTTTTGGGTAAAGGATCTGGTAATTTGTGATGACTTCCTTGATTGAGGTGTTGACCTCAGAGATGGTGTTGCTTTGCTGCTTCCTTGAATGTTGTTGTTGCTGCTGCATAAACCTCTACAGCCATAAATAGGATTACCCAAGCATATTGGATTATTCCCCTATTTTCTTAGCTTGCTACTATTGGGAGTTGACATGGCCTACCCGCTTCTCGGGTAGATGGTGGCTTTTCAGGGTCAGAGCTCGACTACGGCTTTGGCAATGACTGATGGGAAGACTAGGGATGGTCCCTCACTCAAGTTGCCTCTCGAGATGGTGTTCGCCATAGCTCATGTTTCCGCTGCGTAGATGTTTTACCTTTCTTGATTCGGTCCTGATAGACTTGTACCGGCATATGCCGAAGTGATGTACTCGATATTTATGATGTTTATACTCTGTTGCTACTCTATATTTCTGTGTTGGTATGGATTTATACTATCTAAGATAGAGATTCGCACGTGATAGCCTTTCTGAAACTATCACGGAGGTGCGTGGGCTTGAATTCTCAAAAATGGAAATTCAGGTTGGTATCAGAGCGATACTTGATCGTAGGACGATCCCTAGAAATGGACGATAGCTTCGGACAGCCTAAACATCCTTGATTGAGTATATACTCCTTGATTACTATATGAATCCCTTGCATTCTACGACTATATCCTTGATTTCTCACTAACTGACTTACTAACTACGGGTCTATTCGCTTGAGCTCATTCAACTGGCTTATCAGCCACCAAACAGTGTTTTCCTCTCACAACAAATCAGTCGTTTCAGCTTTTTAGCCGGCTTATAAGCTGAAGCGAACAGGCCCTACCCTTCAAGCCACTCTTGCCTGATGGGGAACAACATATGTCACCTACTCTAGATTAGTACATCAAGGTCATGCAACACTAAGAAAGGATGTCTAATGCAAGATGAAATCAATGGCTGCAACGACAACTATGAAGATTGAATACGGGGAATGGACGAAGATAACCCTACGGGACTCACCTGGATTATCCCCCGCCCCTTAGTGCCAGATTACGCCATCACAGTTGTCCCTGCCTTGGAATTCGGTCTATCAGAGGATGATTAGACTACCACAAGTATGCTACGTCAGGTCCACATGCGGATGAGGCTACAACTACAGGATATACCCTGCCGCCTCTAGCTCAGGCCAATTCAAGAACTTGTGTGTTTTTGGAAGAAGACCGGATGGTCGCCCGAGTCCACACTATTGGAGAATGAGAGCATGGTGTCAAGTTTGATTGATGAACCTTAGAGTTAATGCTTTCATAAATCTTGGTTGTATATGTGGACTAACCCCTGCAGGAAATCTTCAAATCCGAATGGGTAAGTCGTTGAGTTTGATTCAAATGGGAAGAAACACCAAGGCATCGGATTCATATTGCGCAACATACAAAGGAGGTACATATCACCCTTCAAGGGTCCACCGTAAGTATACCCTCTTTTGTTCATGTTGATGCGATTTTAATTCAACCTTTTTTGAGTTAAGTCGCGTGGTGAAAATAAAAAAATTCCCAAAAAAATATTTGAGTTTGAATAAAGTAAGGCTCCCTGGTTCTTGAACTAGCAGAGTCCCCATTTTTTTCCACCCTTTTTGTTTAAATAAAGTACCGGTACAAGCACAATTGTGAGGGAGATCTCTCAAGCTCATCATCGACATACACTCTCGAGATCTCCCACGAAGGTGTCGCACAACATCGACTGCGCAACATGACTAGGGACAAGGCGAGGGCACCAGAATGAGTCAGCCAGCCCCGTGGTTTGGTTGAACCACCACTGGTCCGCCTCGATCCCCATCTTCTTCAAGAGCGATGGTATGTGCATTCTACCTCTCTACTCCCTGGTTCATGAGTTTAAGTGAGTTTCATCTCTTATCATTAAAATTAAACTCAGAATTAAAATGAACCTTCGCTGAAAACATGCTCCTTATGGTTGGCATACATGTTCTATATTCCTTGCTTGCCCCTGCTTGCTTGTGAACCTATATCTTTAGGAAAGCATGCTACCTAGGTTGTTGATGTTTGAGATATGGCATGATAAAGTGAACCTTGCTCTGTTCTATCCAAAGTACTTGGGAAATTTATCTTGAAAAACAATGACCTAGCGAGCTCCTCAATGATTTGCCTCCGTCCTACCAAAGTCATATGTTGATCTTATTAAAAAACCTATACACTTATGTTGCCTGCTATCATATTGACCTTTGCCAAATTGTTATAACCCTTGAGGAATAGAAATATGCTTCATACTTTCATGATCAAGATCATGTACACTCCACTTCCACATACTAGACTTCTACACTGGAAGCTAGTAACATCCCATCCATCCATCCATCCAATAAATAAAGCTCCATATGTGTTGTGACCTCTCTCTCCAAATGTATCTTTGCAAAAGAGACATGGGCTATGCAAAAAGAAAAAAAAAGCCATGCTCAAAGCATGATGAAAAAAGAGAAGAAGAAAAAAAAAGAAGAAAAAAAGAAGAGAGAAAAGGATAGCCCATGTCCAAAAGAAAGAGAGAAAGGAGAGAGATGTAATCATACAAAAAGAGTCCATACACCTTTCCACCATATCCCATCCACACACTTGCACATCTTGATCAGATTGTATGACTTGTATTCTACTTGGATTCGGTCTTTGGCTTTGCAACATATGTGATGTAGGTATGCCTTATCTTTATCCCTACCTTGAGCTCCACATAAGCCTTATTAGAAGTAGGGTGAAGAAAGGCAAGTTAATGCCTTGGTGAGGAACATACTCATTGAGCGATCTGAGAGAATCATTTGAGGAGCTAGGTAAGGTTTTCTTTTGAAAAATATTATCAAAAACCCAAGTTACTAAGACAGAGTGGAGGGGATTTGAATCAAGATCGTTCCAGCCATCAACCGCCCAAGGTAATATGATAGACACTTCAAAACTTCACAAGTACAAGTATGACTTTGAATATCTTACATGTTTGTTCCTTGCCATAAAAAGTTATGTTCCATCTTAGACTCTATCCTTCACTCAAGGACAAGCAAAGGCTAAGTGTGTGGGGTGTTGTTGGCGGCTCTTAAGTGCCAATTCTAGGTCATCAACTCCTGCATAAATACTGGAAAGATGAACATCAACCTAGTGGTAGGGGTTTATTACTAAACATTTCCACAAGTATTGGTGAATATGTGTATGCATGTAACTTATCATTAGAAAGGAGGAGGAAACACACCTAAGAGGCAAAGAAACACAACTCCAGCCAATCTGGGAAGAGCACACGGATCCATGGGCCCACATTAGGGGGTAAACCGCCTTAATTTGGCGCGTGCACCCTACACCGACTTGAGGGAGGCAGCGTCCCAAACGAAAGTCGGTGCGGGAGAAAATGCCCAGGGTTTGGCCGAACCTTCGGCCGAACTAGCCCTGGCACCCCTCGAGCTCAACTTCCACGTGTTGACTCCTAGTGACTTCCTAAATGCGGTTATGGCCGTTATCCTGGGAGTTACCACCTCAAAGCCTCGGATCCTGCTAGGTGGCACAAGAAGAAGAGTTGAAGAAGAATATTCCCTTGAGATGCTTGGAGCATCGCCACTCTCCCAAGGCACCTCCACTCTACAAATAGTAGAGGGGGGCCTCATTTGAGGACACAACACCATCCAAGAGAGAAGTAGAGCCCCACTCCAAAGGCAAAGCCTTGCCTAGCTTGTGCTTAGAATAGGGAAAGAGAAAGGGGTAGTTTGGGAGGAGTGTCGGGGTGTCGGCACTCTCCTCTTAGCTTGTACCTATACAGATGCTGACTTCCTTTGAGTAAAGTGAGTTCGTATTCGTGATTCCTTCTTATAGTGTTATACTTGGTTCTTATATGCATGAGTAGTATATTATCCTTGCTATGTTTATATGCTTGTCTTATATGCTCGTATGCTAGTCATATACCCTTGCTATCATAGTATAGGCTCGTATGCTCTCATGTATATCTTGAGACCTTGATACGGTATACACTAGTAGTACTTGTATATAAGTGAGATCAGTTCTCTTACTCGCAGGTTTGTCGCTCTGTATTTATACAGAGCATTGTAGTTTCCTACGGGTGCACAGATGTAGTTAGATTGCAGCTGTAATTAGTAGCGGAGACGTGGTGTCTAGGCTAAGGGTTATCCTTCATTTGCCTTATATCCCACGGGCCGCGGAGGTAAGCCGTAGGTGGTGACGGTCCTATTGTTCCTTCGTAATCCTCCACGTTCGGATAGCGTAGAGCCGTTGGCCATAGGCGCCTGACTCATTCAGGATAAACCGGTGCCCGAAGCGAGTATTTTGACCCGACAAATCGACCTTTAACTTATCTATAGTGATATCCTTAGGAATCCTCTCTACCCTCGCCACCTATCTTGGTGTGTCCTTGGACCGACTAGAATAAAAGTTAGTGCATACACGTTCCCTTGGATTTGATACCCTTGGAATACTCTGAGGTGATAGCTATAACAGTATCCGTGCGTTTGTGGATTTATTCGCATCGTAAAATACCCAACAGCGGGACCCAGGACAAGACCTCACGGCGTTGAGCGGCCGTGAGGGCGTCCAGCAGGTCGGCGAAGTCGAGGGTGAGCGGCACGCCACAGCCCGGCCACTGGCTAGTGCCTGCCCAATCGCTACGGGTACGGACGTCAGTGACAGTTCCCGTCCCGTTCTCTGACATGGAGTTGGTGGACGTGACGAAAGCGTCTCCTAGCGCAGACCACGCCGTACATAAGCCATCCATGTCGCATAGGGGTCACCATGCCAACTGTGCGAACCCGAGATCGACGAGGAGAACGATACAAGGGGGCCCCATGGGAGGGGTCCCATGTCGCCGGCCCAAGCCGCACCACTCTGACCATCCGACCATTGCAAGGCCCCCGACCTCCGAGGTCGGGAGATTCCCTCCTTTCTTCCAAATATCGCCCGGTCCCTAGCCTATATAAAGGGAACCTGGCCTTCTTTATCACTCTCTCGACTCCACAACTCACACCCACACACATGCTCATCGCACGTCTGCTTGCAAGCACCCTGTTGTAAGCCTAGTGCACTCGATCCAATGAACACGACTTCTGTCAAAACTGGACGTAGGGGCCCCGAACCAGTATAAACTCTTGTTCTTGTGTACAAGCCATCGAGAATGAGGAGAGTGCAGCATATAGTCATTAGTCGGCGGTAAGAAAGACCGACAAATCATAAATAAACTTTAAAGTCCAAAGATGTTAATAATCGGATTCTCATCTAAGGGAAATAAATAAATGTCAAATAAGCCAAATAGCCAATCATGTCTCGATCCTAAATTCCTACTCCCACACCACCACGCGAACAAGCCTGGGACCAGTTGGTCACCAGAAGCCTCAGTAGCACCAGCTTCAGTAGGAGGTTCTAGGTTTGATCCCCTTCGGAAGCGGATTTCGAGGGGATTTTTTAGAAATTTTCCTGAACTGCTACAACCTCAACACATGCTGGGAACTAGTGTCCAAGACCATCTCTTCAAGGCAGGCATGTGAGTGTGAGTGTAGAATGTAGACTTTAACTTGCGCATAGGTGTGTGGGTGTGTGTGGGTTGTGTGTTTATGTGTAAGTTCAGATAGTAGAGCTTTTACTCACATAAGTGCGGCTACCTAAAAAACGGAGCTACTAGCACCCGGACGTCCGACGTCCAGGCGCTGCATTGGATGCTGCTACAACCGTCGGATCAAAATCAAAAAAAATTCCCACCGAAACATACGTCCGGGCGCTGCATCGGATGCTGCTACAACCATCGGATCAAAATCAGAAAAAATTCCCACTGAAGCATTAGCTTGTGTTGCATGCAACATTCGATCGATTGCTTTCCTTTTCTGCATCTTCTTTGTCTCGTCGCTCGAGCTCAAGTCAAGATGTGAACCTCCGACTACTTCACCCAACATACCAAGGAGCAAAAACCCCATTAAACATGTCTCACGTGACCACAAAATCACTAGTATTCCCATTCTCCCCTAAGCACCTTCCCAAATTAACTTCAAAAGCGGCAACATCCAGAATCAACCATTCCAACATCTTAACTCACCAATTGCAACAGCCCAAATAAAATATATTGGAATATCCAAAATCATCTATTTCAAGTTGCAACATCACAAATCTCTTACTGTAACATCTCAAATCAACTAATGCAACATTCACCACCGTGGAAATTTCTATTACAATAATGTTACAAACATATTACAAACAAAAATTTATATTGCGACATTAAGATATAATGCCTGCAACATTCTTGGAACACATAGATGGAATTGAGAACAAATCCCCAACAAAAGAAGAATCCTGCAACATCTAAAATAGGAATAAACTAAACAAACACCTGCAACATCTC
>NC_028455.1:8183005-8294923 GCF_000263155.2 Setaria italica | reverse complement strand
GCAGAGATGTCCAAAATGGTTCCTTCTGTCTGATTGAGTTACTCTCACCGTGGTGGAGCTTACAAGCTCTATTCATGGCAGCTCAAGATTTCGTGATCAAACTTATGGAGAGAGATAGAGTCATCTACATCTTCATAGAGTGGAAGAGCAGCCTGCAGGAGTGCAGAGGGAGACAGAGGGAGAGGGGGAGGGAGGAGAAAGCTTGGTGGAGAGGAACAACATGTTCACATAGCAGCGGAAAATCTGATGGAAGAGGAAGGGGCGGTGGTAGTACCGGGTGAAGATGATATGGTCATTGGACACGAGAAACGAGAAGCATGTAGTTAATTAGAATGGAATAAAATTTCGGATCTCTGTTATCATCTACCGCGGCACACGCGGTCGCATCGGTGCATTGCATTTCAAAAAAACTCCCACACCGCCACATGTCACGTGCTCCTCCCCCACCCTTTCCTGGCCGCGGTGGGTCCATTAGCCCCGCTCAGATCTGGTCAATCTCACTGTCACTGACATCCCGGACCCACCTTACCGTTGCCGGCCTGCCTTCCCAGCCTCCTTCAAATCACTCTCTCCACATCTCTACTCGTCGTCGTCAATTCATCATCCATCCCCATCCACCCATCAACCCCCCAGACCCCAGATCTCTCTCCCTCTCGCCCTCCTCTCTCGCTCACCGCGGATGTCCTCGTCGGCGCGCTTCGACCTCCGGGTAAAACCCTAGCCCCCCAGGGCCCCAGATCCGCCGCCCTCCCCCTTCGCCGCCGAGGCGACTGACATCCTCCTTCTCAATGCAGGCCTCGTCGCAGCACCTGCAGCCTCCGCCATCCGGCATGAGGTGAGCGCCGCTGCGACCTCTCTCCCTCTCTCTCTATGTATCACTCTCGGGTTTGAGGTGATTTGGTTCTGACAGTGTCACGCCCTCTTCGTGCAGCGACGGGGGCGCGTTCGCGAATGCGGGGAACCTGGAGCACTGCGCCCGGTACCTCAACCAGACGCTCGTCACCTTCGGATTCCCGGCCTCGCTCGACCTCTTCGCCACCGATCCGGTCCGCTCCGCCTCCCTCTCTCAGCCCCGCCTCGCCGCTGCTTCACGCCAACGCATTCATTTCGGTTGCGGGGGTTTGTTTGCTTCTGATTTTCCTGGGTTTACGGGTTTTCTCATTTTTTTTGTACAAATTGCGAGGCCAATGCAGTGATTGCTCTGGTATAATCTTCTTCTATTGTTAAAATTTTTTCCAGCATTTTCATGCTTAATGTAATTTTGGGTTTGAGCCATGCTTTTCCAACTCTTTGTTTGTTCTCCAGTGGAAATCTGATTGCCGAACGTTGTGTTGTTCTACTACTTTTTGCAATTTGGGGATCAATGTTGAAGAGGCCTGTTTAATTTTTCGCGCGCTTGTTCTCTGAACATACCACACTTCTCCGGGTTCCGTTGTGCAGGTCTCGATTGCAAGAACATGCAACTGCATCTATGCGCTGCTGCAGCAGCGGCAGAGGGACATTGAGTTCAGGGAGTCGACAAATGATTTGCGGCAGCGGTGAGCCACTCACCATTCCTTCCAGTTTTGTTTCATGTCGTATTTCAGATATTCTAAGTTAGTGTTAATTATGGATAGTTCACTAGATCTGGAGGGTAGCAAAGATTAGTGATGCAGTACTAGACATAGTACTGGTTGGTAGTGACAGATGGCTGGTTGTGCCTCTCCCATGACATTATTGTCGTCATTCATGTTTGTTTTCTTGACCTTGGCATGATGATGATAGTTGATTGAATCACTTAATTATATTAGCAATAAGGCTTCGTTTGGATGTTGATATTGAGGTGAAGGAATTGCATTGAGGTAGGAATACCAAATCTGAGTGGAAATGGAAATGGCCTGCAATGCCAATGTTGCTGTTTGGATGTGTATGTAATTGGTAGTTAGAATCAAAGGGTAGCAGCCAATTCCAATTTTTGTTTGGATGTACAAACTGTTGAATTCTATGTTTTGAAGAGTCTGGACAGTATACAACATTTTACATGTATGAGAACGTAGTCTCCATAAATTGTGGATATATTGGAATTATTATATATCACTTTTCACATATAAAAACAGGAAAACTTTATTAAAAATGATCAAAATAGCAGCCATTATATAGCAAATAACATGAGACCAGTAGCTTCCAAGTACCCATAGAAGATTACAACATACTAAATAGGTTGGCAATCACACAAGACATGTTTTTGCCTATCATAACAGAAGCTCCTAATTAGGATAACATGTTCTTAAGCATTACATGACAACAAGCTGACAGGAAGTCCCTCAAATGCCATCCTTCTTGTTCAACATCAAGAGCCATTCCTTCCTCATGGCCATGGGGAGCTCCATAAGCGCTCATTAAGGATTAGCTTCCCATAAGATTTCAGCATGTCAGACCTAGCAAAATCTGGTATCATTTGAAGTGCAGCAAGGATTTCAGCAGTAGGGGTGACATGGGGCAGCGGTAATGGCTCAGTTGACTTCAAAGCATCTTTGAATGAGGTCTTCATATCTCCAAACATGCAGAGAATTGCATCACCAGTTCGCTGCCTCTTTTGGGGCAACTCCGGGGATGCATCATCAGCTTGTTCTTGTGAATCTTGAGCACTTTCAGCACCTGTCTTGGCTCCTCCATTGGCATGATCAGATGAGTAAATAGTGCTGAGTGCATCCCAATTCTTCACTACTTTGGTCTTGTAACAAGCTGATGCCTTGTCTGCATAATAGGCACATGTTACTATATTTTTGTTTTACAAAAGTGAGACAGAAGTGTGACAGAAAACAAAAAAATATGGCATCCTTACCTCCACATATCTATTCCACGCATCTTCACTATCAATTGACAGATTATTATTTTCCCAATCCCAACCAAATCCACTCTGAGAAAGTATCCTGCTAATGATCTCATAATGCTTGTCAAAAGTCTTGCACCTTGCTATTATATTGTCCTTTGTGATCTCCACATTGCACCTGTCACGTACATTCTTTATAGCAGCATTGTAGACATGTGGCTTCCATCCATTTTGGGCATGATCACCATTGTTGTGATGCTCAACAAGGACAGCCAACAATGCATTGTCCATCTCATCTGTCCAAGTGAGGTAAACCCTTTTTCCTTTTGCTGCAGCCATGGTGCTATCCACAAAATACCACAAAAGTTAGAGTAAGGTAATATCATATAATACCACAGATGATGCATGTACAAAAAGCACCACCAACTATCTGTTCACCACAAAAGACTGCTATTCTTTCACACAAAAGATGACCTACACGGCCTACTCCATCTCGGCATCACCATGCCTCACAAGTACTCAACAAACATGTCATTAGCTAGCTGCTCCCTAAAGGTGATCCATTCAAACATTTCTAATTAAGTTAGCATCACCTACAAGCTCATTTGGCATAGCTGCTACTTCAGCGTCCACTTCTTCCAAAATCATCCATCACATGTTGTCTATCCCTTGCAAAGTTGTGTAACACACAGCAAGCATTAATAATTCGAATCTGCAATAATGTTAGTTAGTAGTCAGAAATTGCCATTCAAATTTCTGTTATGTCAAAGAAACTTTCTGTGCATTGCTGAAACTTACAATTGTTACCTGATCTTTTATGTCAAAGAAACTTTTTGTGCGTAGGATAGCCCATTTTTTCTTCCATTAACCAAAAGTTCTCTCTACAACATTTCTAGCACGAGAATGACGTAAGTTATACAACTCTGTGGGAAATTTCGGCTGTTGTTGACTTGAAACCCACTCTTTCAAATGGTACCGAGTGGATCTGAATGGAGCAAGAAATCCAGGTCCATTGGTATAACCAGCATCAACTAAACAATAATTTCCTATTGTGAAGCAACTGAGTTAGCTACCAAGCAAATAAAAGAAATAAATTGCCGAGACAAAGAGTCGTACCCTTAGGTACAATAAATCCATCTTGGCGACTCATTGCATCACTTAGAACTCTTGAGTCAGAGGCTGAACCTTCCCAGCCAGGTAATACATACAAGAACTTCATATTCCAATCAACCACACCTAACATGTTAGTAGTGATTTGTTGCTTTCTGTTCCTGCACCTCCCTTGGTCAACCATAGGAACATACACATCAACATGACACCCATCAAGTGCTCCAAGTGCATTGCCAAACCACTTCCACTTGTAATCATCATGTGGTTGAACAGAAGGATCAGGAAGCTTAATGAACTCCTCACTTAGAGATAGAAAGGCTGTCAGCACATCAGAAAAGTGCCTACCGATGGTCTCTAAAGAACGCTTGTAATCACCACGCAACAACCTCATTTTTAGACCATAACCAACTACTAGCAAGAACATAGCAACCTTTTCTTCCACACTCACATATACACTGTCATGGAGACCACACCTCTCACGCAACATGGTGCATAGATCATGGAAGTTCCTTTTAGTCAAACACAACTTATCATAACATGTAACTTCAGATCCATCATACATTTCTTTGAGCAAATCCTTCCTAGTATTGTGCCTGTGCTCGTCATCACTAAAGCACCCTAAATTCCTTGGGTCCCTCCGCAAACTAAGATATGCTAGCCCAAGAACAACTAACTCAAAGTAAAGTTCTACACAACCCGTCTCATCTTTCTTCTTTTATTTTCTTCAGTTATACAAGAAACCAATTCAAGATCTAACATTGTATAGCTACAATGCACACGCATCACTTGTAAGAAAAAAATTCTAAACACAACAGCACAACACCATACGGCTTGCAAAAAAAATCATTCGTAAACTTCATGGCATACAACAATAACATAGCAACTAAGAATCACATACCTTCAATTCATCAATTGACCTGAAGAGGACCCAACGCTTGGAGAGCAATCTGAAAAATTAATGTAAGACATTATTAGGGTTTCTCTGTGTACTGCAATTGATTGCCATATATGAGAGAGGGGGCTTAGGGATGCATCATGGGTCTGTACGCATGAGGGATTAGGCAAAGAGGAAAGGAGGAGGCCATGGGCGCAGGGATTTTGCATTGAGACATGGGGGAAGTAGGGAAGATTGGGGCGAGGTTGACCGGCGGAGAGAGGGGAAACAATGGAGGATGTACGGAGGTCTGAGGGAACGGGGAGGAGGGTAGGAGAGAGGGTACCTGCAGCGGCGGCGGTGTCCTCCCGGGGTCGCCTCCCGCTTGTTCCCCTCAACAGGCGAGAGTATTTTGTTTTCCGTGGGTGCGGAGACGAAGAGGTACGCGTGGGGGAGGGGAAAAGGTCGTTTCAGATGAATACGGAGCCGGAGCGCTCGGAATTGTGGGCGGGCTCGCGCAAGACTGGCGGGATATTTCGTGGCATTGGTGCTCGATTCCGTTCGCTAATACCAAAGCCGTCCAAATACCAGGTATACCAGGTATTTGCTGGTACCCAATGCCAAATCCAGATTCCGGAGCTAAATACCAACATCCAAATGCAACCTAAGGGCCAGTTTGGTAGGGCTCTGGCTCCTCTGAAAACGGCTCCGGCTCTGGCTCCTCTAGTGGAGTGGCTTCTCCGGCTTTGGCTCCTCCTTTTAAAAAAATGTTTGGCAAAACGGCTCTTCCTGTGGGCCCTCCCCAAGGAAGAGGAGGAGGAGCCGGAGGAGCCACTCCTCCTCGGCAGTACAAAAAGGGCTCCGGCTCCATGGGTGCTCCACTCGCGGAGCCGTTTGTGATGCTACCCTTTGGTAGGGCTCCAGCAGAAGCCGCGATTGGAGCCGGAGCTGGAGCCCCACCAAACGAGCCCTAAGAGTATTGGTTAGGCCCATGTATGAAAGCTGAAATATGCCTTGTCTAGGAGAATTGCATGTTAAGGAATCTTGCCAAAGTTTGGTTTCATAGAGTATAGACATTTAAAGAGGAAAGTCCTGAGAAATTGAGGTGATTTTTTTGTTATTCATTCTGCTGAGTAATAACACATTTGCTTAAATTTTGCTAGTGCAGTTTTATTCACCATATTTTGTACTCAATGTTAGTTCTTATTCTTTTCCGTCCGAGCCAACCAATACCTAAATCTCAGAATTAGGTTAGTACTTGCTGTTCATGTTTATAGCCGTATTGAATCTTGATTTTGCTTGCCTGTGAAGTTTGGTTTTCACAGTGCAATTCTGTCTTTGAATCAAAACTAGATCAGGCAATTATGGAATACTGTTGTCCTTGACATCACGCTACCATAGATCTCCTTTTCTCTGACAGTACCACTTGCTGCCCTGAGCCAACTCTGTCACCACCTACAGTGTGCCCTTCTCCTTGTTCATCTCCCTTCACTTTTTCCTTTTAACAATGGTTCCTTTTGTACCTTTAAACCTCTGTTATTTCTCCTCTACAGTCCTGTTGATATTTGAATTTTTATTGTTTGCATCTCCTATTTGTCTGATATAACCCGCCGACAGTGTGAAATATGTATACCTTGTAGTTAGGTGCACCTAACAACTAAATGATTTATTCTATTTGACATGGTTAGTTGCACCTGCATGGTACTATTTGTCCAGAGCCCATTCCTTCACAGTGATGTGCTGTAGGGCATTGTTTGCTTGCCATCTGTTAGTATTAGATCGAAATAGACATGATTCTGTTATCTGCTCTTTCCTATGTTCATTCATGTTATAGTTTGGTGACAAGGTTAATGCAGTTGATGTCAACATTTGTCACAACTCTACCAGAATATTGTTGGTCTTTGGAGTAAATGAACAGAAATCTGTTGTCTACTTCATTCCATTACACATTTATACCATTCAGTTAGGTGGCAACAATAATGAAATTTTTACCTAATGCTGCTTCACTTAATTACTACGAGATTGTGGCTAATGGCTCTGTGACTAATGTTACACAATGTTCAGCATGCAATCTGATATTTCGCGGTTGGAGGCCAAGATTGAAAGAATGGATGCTCAATTAGCAGCCAAAGATCGAGAGCTTGCAACGCTTACTCGAACGGTTTGTTCTTGTATAAACTTCTCTTTGGATTCTTCACCATTCTCGGGATTCTAAATTCTTTTTTTCAATTACCAGGAGGCCAAAAACACTGCAGCTTTGAAATCTCAGATTGATAAGCTGCAACAAGAACGTGATGAATTTCAGAAAATGGTCATTCGGTTCCGGCACGAAAAACGATGCAAAACGGGTGCATTTCGGCACCCGAATGCACTATTTCCGGGTAGCGAAACTCGGGTGGATTTTTTCGCAACGAACGCATGCAATCTTCCTAAATATGCACTAGAACATGTTTGGGAGTGTTTTTCGGCATTCGGTTCCGTTTACGGTGAAGAGATTGCAACAATGTTTGGTGATGACTGATGAGATAACATGAACCTTTCCTGACTTGCTATTATTATTTTGCAAGCAAGTACGCACCCAACAACTCCATGAAATGAAGAAGAAAGAGAAAGAATACATAAAATTGCAGGCAAGTATTTGTATCTTTAAAAGGTGATGCTGTAACAACAACAGCATAGTGATTACACTGAAAACATCTTTGTCTAATTTGCAGGAGAAGCTAAACCAGGTATTGATGGAGAAGAAAAAGGAGTCGTCCCGTTCTGGAATGGAAATAATGAACTTGTTGCAGGTTTGCTTATGAATCTTCTTGATTGTTAATATGTATTTATATTTTATTTTGTATTTGAGTCTTGTGTTGACTTGGTTACTAACTTTAACAGAAAGAAGGCCGGCAACGTGGAACGTGGAATGGGAAAAAGAATGACAATGATTATTACAAAATGATTGTAAGCAGTGATGCATCTTTGAAACTCAGACTAGGTTGAATATATTCTAAAGTACTTGAGTGCATATCCAGGTTGATGCATATGAAGTGAAGAAGCAAGAGCTGATGCAGGAGAATGCTGATTTACGGGCACTCTTGCGTTCAATGCAGGTAAAAGCAATATCATGTTTCAAATAAGTTCCCTGCTTTTGAATGTAATGTGTTTGTAACATGATTCCATGTCATATTGTTGTTTTCCTGTTGCACATACTTTTCTTAAATATTCTTTAAATTTTCCTTAGATATCATAAGTGTTATGCTTAATTCATAGGATGCCTGGAGGAATAAGTAATGGTTTTATATAGTTTCTCATGTACAAATTCTGTAATGCCACTATTTGATGGGCCAAAAAACCAGGGTAACATTAGGATTCATCAGTGCCATTTTTTTCGTCCCTCAACTACCTTGTGCAAAACCCTTCTCTGAAACGAACCGAGGGATGAGAACTGAACAGTTTGGAAAGATGGAGGAAGAAAATTAAACTGCAAGGATAGTTGAAGGACTACAAATGGACTAGATTCCTAATTTAAAAGTATTGAACAGTGTGTTTACCCAAGTGACCATGTTTTACCTCAGATGGACATGCGTGAGTTCCTCAATGCTCCGAATGGATCATCACAGCCTACTGTTGCTGCTAATGGAAGAAAAGAGGCAGGGTCTCCTCAGTCCCCACTAGGTGGCAAGACGGTATAATATTAACTAATTTCTTTACATCTTTAATTGTCAGTTTTCTCCTCCTTTTCTGTTTCCTTTTGAACTCACATGGTTCTCTACCATGTATCAAATCACACTTTCTCTTTACTTACGTGAGATAACTTTTGCTTAGGTTAGGTGGAGTCACATGCTCACTCTTTGATTCCTTTTTTGTTTGCACATGTCAGGATGTCTTTGACTTGCCCTTTCACATGGCCAGAGACCAGATAGAAGAGAGTTTGCGCACAAAAATGGCTTCAATCAAGGTAGTAACCACTGGATTAATTTATATCTCCCATCTTACAATTGCTGTTTCAGGATGCATACTTGTTTTCATTACTTCATGGTATCGATTTCCTGTTGCTACCAGGCACGAATGACGCAACTTCAAGACGCTCAAAAAGGTGCTGAAGTGACCTCTGAGGCTACCGAGCGTGAGCTTGAGCTCGAAGCTCAGCTGGTTGAAGCAAGGAGCATCATCCAAGAGCAGGTTTGTTCTTTTTTATATTTTTGTTTACCACTTCTGAATGACGGTATGGAAAATCCTGTTTATATTTCACGTTTGTAATGCTGTCATATATGCTTAACTGCCAACAGTTTTGTCCTGAGTAACCTTACATTTATAAAAACTATAAACGTGCAGGCTTCCATCATGTCCAAGCACTTCACCAAGTCTGATAAGCCAAGGTGATTTGAAAACGTCTTATTTGCCTTGGTTCTCTTCTGTTCACTCCAACTAGACCTTCAATTTATGGATTCCCTTGCAGTGGCAGGAGGCATAGCAGTCTGGACAGTGAGCGAGAGGCGTCTGCCGAGGTGTAAAAACATGTCTGTGGCAAGGATGATGTCGCGCAAGGCCTCCTTTTTCTTAGTAAGTACTTGAGGTAGTATGTTGCAGCAGGATGTCCTGGCGTGGTAAGCCCAGAGCCTAGGCCGCTGTCTAAGCAGTATGATGTGCAGGAGCATCTCCTCCGGCATAGTGTCTAACCTAGTTACATTTAGGGTAAATGTAATTGTAATCCTACTGTGTGAAGGATGCCAGTGTAGCTAACCTTACATCCCTGGAAGAAATGGACCTTCCGGACCTGACAGCCTACTGGAGTGTTGTTGCCATTCTATGTAGTATATGCAGTCAATAGTGGCTAGTCTTCAGAATTCGGAATGCAGGCTGTCAAGTGTCCCCCTGGTCTATGGCACAATCTGGTTTCCGGCTGCATCTTGTACCATTGGTCTGGAGGGACTCCCCAACTTGGAGCAGTTGTCATTAGATTGAAACGGCTCTCAATCTTGCTTCTCCACCATGGTGCCAAAAGGAGCCTGGGAGGTGCTCATAGCGCGCTGCTTGCCGGATCCGATGGCATGGCGAGGCCAAAAAGGTCTGGCATCTGCTCGCTGTCGCTGATGATGCACCCGAAGGTCTGGGTGGTTATCAACGTGTCAAGGCCACCCGTGTCGTGTTCTGTTCGTATCAATGTTCTCCAACTAGACGTGTCTGCGTCCCCTGTCCAGGTGCAGACGCGCACGTTCCGCAAAACCATGGAACGTCCCAAGTGTCGCAATGAACCGGACGATAGACAACTGTAGCACGACACAAGTGTGGCTACGAACTCTCGACACTTGCTTGGGACCTGGGAAACGTAAGAGGTATAGAGCCTTCCGTCCTTGGGACCTGCTGGTGCCTGAATTGCCCATTTTGTCTTGGGATCCTTCGCAGCTGACAGCTGCGCGCATGGATGGGCGTGGAACCGGCAGAATCGGGCACGGATTTGTCCCTTGGTTGCTTGCACGCATGCATCACGTTCTGCAGATCCAGATCCACGCCGAAAGCTGACTCGGCCTCGTGCGACCGCGCACCAGAAAATGTCGGATTTAATTAAAAAAAAGGAAAATGCTGTATTTTTTTTTCCGCGAGGGCTAACATCACTATATCATTTTCGCCGTAGATCAACGAGCCAGAAGAAAGGGGGAGTGAGCCCAGTGACAGAAGGAAATAGAGATTTAATCTTACAATTCACTGGCCAAGAAAAACGCAAACTGTTCTCTGGAATCTTCAAGCACACGGCTTCTTGTGCGCGAGAAATCATGGATTCTCCACCGTGCCAAAAATGCGAGGGAGGCCCTTCAATCTTGCCTGTTAAAATGTGTTACCAATATTCAGGGCTTACTACCAACATTAGTATGATCCGTGGTATATTGATTCCCCTTAGAAGCTACTATTAGCAAGCTTCTTTGATCTTAATCGAACTCGGTTGGTCAAAAAAAAAGGCTAGCAGCAGCTTTTCAGAAAAACTTAAAAGCTGCAAATAGACTCTCAGTTGTCTTTGTCTGAAGGTTTGCATAATGCATGTTCATCGCTCGCAAAATTGGTATCATTAAGGCAGTCCCCATCAGGACAGTCCATCAACGAAATCTGTCATCTTCTCGCTTTTATTTCATTCAACCATAGCCACCAGGACAGAAAGGTAGGGCATGAGGAAGGAGCGATCGATGGATCTCGAACAGTCATGCTGATTGACGATCCAGCACTGGTAGCCTACCCATCAATCATCCCACAGTAATAGGAAGAAATTAACTTAGACGAAATCACGAAATTAAAACTACCAAGACGCATGAAACTCTGCTTTCTTTGAAAGATAAATTCACATGAATGCTGCTTAAAATTTCAAAGCCTCATTTCTTAGGGTCTGTAGAGCAGTAAAGAAAACAATATGTCAGCATGACAGCATATAGTCAAATGCTTATCCATCCATATTCGTGGCAAAAAGAGGAAGATGAAAAGACAAATGCTTATCCATATGCTTGAGATCCAATCATATGTGGCCCATCTTTGTGTTTCCTTTTTACAAGAATCATATTGTATTGAAAGCAAAGTAGTTTCTTCCTCGCGACGAAAAAGAAAGTATTTCCCAGTGGTGAAGTAGGGAAGAAGACCGTGCCCAGATTTGTATAAAAAAAAATACAAACATGATAGTCCATCTCCATCATGATACCCGAGCTTATCTTCTCAGCCTAAATGAATTGTAGAAAAAAAGGAGGGGAAAGGATAATACTCAAGTACCCAACTAGTTGACAATTGTAGTTGTATTTGGTAAAATACAACTACTTACGCGATGCTCGTCTGCAGAGAGTAGAATTTGATATATAAAACGCTCATCCTTAGGTGGCATACATTATTTACACGATATACACGACTCAATTCGAAGTATTAAGTGAATGAACATATTTATTATCCACGTATATGTGGTTGCTGAATTTCGATTATGAACCAAATGCAGCTAGAATGTAGTTGAACTACACATGGGCCTTACCGCCTTAAACTTGATATTCTAGATCCAATAAAAGAAACATAATAAACCATTATAAGGTTTAATAAATAAAATTGATTTGTTTCACATTAGTGATATTTTTCTATATATCTTTTCTGATTTGAATCTAAATTATCTTACAAAAGGTGCTTGGGTTGAAACAATCGGAATCTGTCCATTTAAGCCGCTATCAAAGTTTAGATTTGAATGGTGAACTCATTTTTATATGAAAGGCATATGAAGTATCTGTATCTATCAAATTAGATATTCAGGTACAATTGAACATACCCCTTTCATTCATAAACAAAAAACGACCATGATCTCAATTCATTTCACAATTTTGGTTCACTAAACTGCAACACTATAGATTGCCAATCAAAAACATATGTTCGATCAATAAGAAAGAATAACAATTTTTACTGGAGCTCAGTTTTTTTTTGAGCATCACTGGAGCTCAGTTTTGTCCGTTCCCAATAATTGTATGGGCTAGCTTCACGTTGCCACTCTTCCCACGTTGTGCAATACCTTTTTTTCCTTGGGTTTTAGTTTGATGTCGATTTTGTCACAAAAAATTCTATTTTATTTGTGGTAGAGATGTTAAATCATTGCACCGATTTTTTGATACTCGGGTGGATTTTGTTGTGTTCCGTTGTATTGTGTTGCTTGCTGTGTTCCTTTGTATTGTGTTGCCATGCTCCCTATGCTTTTCTTTCCATGTCAACAACGCATAGGATGGATATAAGTTATGTTTGCAAGAGAAATCAAACTACTTTTTAGACAAATTTCAAATCAAATTATTATAAAAACCCAACAAGTTGTTTTTTAAAAGAAAAACATTACAAGTTCGTATAGGCCAGAATTACACAAAGTTCTTACAATCCCTGGCCTCAAATTCTCTCTCTTCCATTCCATGGACCTTGGGCCTAGTGGTCTTGACACTGACACCTACATTATCCTTCCAGCTGCATCAAGAAGGACCAAACCACCCCCAACCAACTTATCTGCACCTGTCCTCTCCCCCCACCACCGCATTTCCATCCCAGCATACATTTTCTCAAGCTGCATAACTCCGGATTTCTTCTATCAGAAAGGGACATCATACAGAGTGAAGAGATGGAGTGATGAGAGATATATATCCCGAGGAGGCTGGGGTGAGGCGAAGGGAAGAGCAGAGAGGAGAGCACAAGGTCACCTCCCATTCCGGAACCCCGTCCCCCATATCCTATGGATAGAGCGGTCGCGACAGCCGCAGACATCCTCGTCATGATCCCATCGCCTTCGCCTTCGCCTTTGTAGCACCGCCTCCTCATCCACCCGCCCCCTGTTTCTTGGCCACTGCTTCCTGGACTGGATCGGATTGGATCCCCGTCCGCCCGTTTCTTCGAGGAGAGATGGCCGAAATGGCCGTGACCGTCGCCGCCGCCGGCACCCTCCGGCCGTGCACCGGCGTGTCTGCGCGCGGTGCCGCGGTTCTTGGCCGGTGGCGGCCTCTTGTCCCGGCGGCGCCCGCTATGCTGAGGTGAGGGGATTGGCCATTGGCCAAGATTCAGTTTTTCCCTTCCCCTTTTGGGTGCACGAGGTTGCGAGCCTTTGCTTAGTATTTCCTTTTTCTGTTGTTATGGTAGGATGTTTCAAAGGTGCGAGCTGCGTTGCACAGAATATACTTCGCTCAGTTGGGATTGTAGTTGGTTCCTGAATTTGTTAGGACAGGATGCTAATTAACATCATTATGGCATAACTTGTTTCTTGGATTCTTTGATTTTTGTTTTAGCTGCAGAGTGTACTACTTGTTGGTTTGCTTAATGAAAAGGGGTTAGAAATTGTAAAGCAGCCTTGTTTTGGTCATATCTTGATGATATCATAGTTAAGTGGTAGTGCTGATTGGTGAAGTAATGAATGTGCTCAGGAGGTTGATATCTCTTGGTACTTGTAGCTGTATGAGCCTGTTGGATATGTACTGACAGGTGCCTAGTTTTCATTTCACAATTTGAATGAGGTTCGGAAGGAAGTCGCTCCTACAAATTTGCTTAAACACTCTATCTTGTTCTAAGCTTCTTTAAGTCTTTTCTTAAATGGCTAGTTGCATACAGGGAAATCATTAGCTTAGTCTGTGAACAAAGCAGTCTAGCTGTACATCCTTGAACTTCACCCATATGTAGTTTTGCATTAAGGATTTGACAATATATTATCTTGTCCACATCTGGTTTTCGTAAGGCAAGAGACACCTTCCAAATATCATGGATTTTGACAATTTTCACGATTCTCATGTATTGGTTAAAAGATTGTATGGTCTGTTGAATCCATTTTCAGCAACAAGTAGGTTTATAGAAAGTCTGGGGTTTCCTGGAATTGCAGGGAAGTACTGATTACTAGTCTTTATCATAATGTAATACCAAAGTGAGGGGACATTTATAACATGTCGAAAAGACCGTGTGAGTTTTCCTTTGGAGTTTCATAGTCTAGTTGCTGCAGAGTATGTTAATACTAACCTACAATCTTTTGTTATTCCATCTTTTCTATATATATAACCTCCAGTGTATCTTTCTCTCCAATTTGGGGTGTTTGTAACTGATCTTTTCCTCTCTCCAGATTGTCTTCTCCAGCTGTGAGGGTTCCTAGGGCTGCTTCCCCTGCAGCTGTTGAGGTACATAGCGTAGGTTACCAAAAAACATTGGATGAACTTGCTTGTTCAACCACATATACTTTCGTTAGCAGGATGGGAGCAACACTGATGCAGTCCCTACCCCGAAAGTTATAATAGATCAAGACTCAGATCCGGATGCAACTATTGTTGAAGTAACCTTGGGTGACCGTCTTGGCGATCTTCTTGATACAGTACGCTTTTCACATTAAATTCTCATTATACTCGCACCATGGACTAAATGATCTTGTTAATATCACCCATATCTTAGGCCAGTCTCAGTGCACAGTTTCATGGCACAGTTACCAAGGCAGAGAACTTGGTTACTTTGCCTGCTGGGTTTCATGGTGATGAAACTCTCTCTCACATATGATGAAACTCTCTCTCCTCTCTCCTCATAATGACCTTGCCACGTCAACAAAATTGTTGATGTGTCATGTTATTTAATGGTCATGAAATTTTTGATGAAACCTCCACTAAAACTAGCCTTAGATTTATGAGAAATGTATGGATAAAATATGCTCTGTTTAATGTGCAGATGAATGCCCTGAAGAACTTAGGGCTAAATGTTGTTAAAGCTAGTGTCTGCCTTGATTCTACGGGCAAGCATAACAAGTTTGCTATAACTAAAGCGTAAGTGAATCTTCCTTCCTATGCTGTTTCATCAGATATGTAAAAATTGACATGAGGAATCTCTCATTTAAATTTAGTGTCCTACACTCCTACTTACAACAGAATATGACGTCTTTCTTCATTGTACTTCCTGCATCTATCAGTTCTTGCCTAGAATGAGTGACAGGAATGCTCTACAGGTCCACTGGCCGCAAAATCGATGACCCAGAGTTGTTAGAAGCAGTACGATTGACGATCATTAACAACATGATACAATATCATCCGGTAAGTGCCTTCAACTTTTGATTTTTACTTATATAAATTTACGGTGTTGCTAAAGAATTTCTTAATTCTTTTTCTTTTGTAATTTGGGACCAGGAGTCCAGCAGTCAATTGGCTATGGGGGCAACATTTGGGCCTGAAGCCCCTGCAGAACAGGTATCGCCTAAACTCATTTACATCAATGGCTTGGCTTTATTTAATGCGTAGCATATTGAACTGAAAACATGTCAGTGTCTCTATCGAGGTCCACAAAACCATCTTATTTATCTATATCCATCTTGAGAAAGAAAAAACACACAGGTGTAAAAGATACTCATTTCTGCAGCATCCTAGTTGGCTGTTGGTTCCTTTTTTGTCCCTCCATTGCTAAAGTTAACCGAATCAAAAGTCCTTGTTGTCGTCACCTTGTAGCTAGATCTGCAATCTGTTTTCAGTACATACTTGACTGAACTATGATACAATGGCCACGAAATTGCGACCAAGTATAGCATCAGAATTTTGTCTTTGTTCTGGAGACTAAAAAACCTTCCCTGGTTCACTTGTAAATCGGCAGGTTGATGTGGACATAGCAACCCACATAGATATCTATGCCGACGGCCCTGAAAGAAGGTATGACGTCTTTCTTAACTGGTGCAATGTTCTTCACATTATAAGGAAAAGTATTCACTTTTGTCATTATTTAAAGAAATTCATACTGTCCAACAAGAAGCAACATAAGAACATGTTTGCCTGATTTTGTCTGAACACTTTGAATGAAAAACACATTGCCTACATGTATCTGTTACAGATATGCTGGCTTTCCTTGCTTGACCTACTGATATTGTTTCACCAATGGAAATGCTGGATTATTTCAAAATTCCTACTCTATAATATCAAAGCGATTTGATCTCCGATCATTCTATGTTATTCCATTTCAGCTTACTTGTGGTGGAAACAGCGGATCGTCCAGGGTTACTGGTTGATCTTGTTAGGATCATCTCTGACATCAACATAACTGTCCAATCTGGAGAGTTTGATACTGAGGTGACACTAATTTTATGAAGTCTCTGTTCATGCAAGGAACCATTCATGTCCTGACATTTTCTCTTATAGGGGCTATTGGCAAAAGCAAAATTCCATGTCAGTTACAGGGGCAAACATTTGACTGAGGCTTTGAAACAGGTAAAGATTACAAGACCTGTTCTTTTGTCTTGACAATCTGGTTCTCAACATACTCGTAAGCATGGCATTTTGGTGCCATCATTCTGATTTACCTCATCTCTGCAGATTCTTTCTAATAGCCTGCGCTATTTCTTGAGACGGCCGACAACAGAGGATGCCAGTTTCTAGCCAGATAATTATGAAGGCCCCCCACCTGAGATGGGATTCACATGAATCTGATAGTATCATCAAAGTTGTTGAAATAAGCACAATAATTTTTTAAAAAGATGGACTGAGGAGGTATACTTGATGTTTGGCATCACACCAATTTAAGGTTAGGCAAGGAATCTGCTGTATGAAGTGCAGAAGACTGCGATGCCTAAAACATGTAACGCATGATTGTTTTGCTACCTGGGATGCATTATTTGGTGATAATAAGATGGGACATTGTGGGGGCCATCATCCAGTGTCTGGATCAAATGCTGTGTTTATTTTGTACATTTCATCAGATTAATGAAATTACAGAAAATAATCTTCTGGGTAACAACTAGATGAAATTTCTTTGAGAGTGCTGAACAGTGACTTAGTCCAAAGGGCAACCGTGGGCTAGCAGTCAATTGTAGTTGAAAATGTAATATGTACTTCAGTACGATCTTTAAAAGCATATTTCTTGACCATTGTAACTTCACCTATTGGAAATTCTTACAAAATCAGCATGGTTTTAAAAGGACTTCGTATATAAATCCATTGATGTGATTTTTCATATATAAATTTGACGAGGGCATTTGTATCCTTATCCTGTTTTGAAGTGTAATTTTGATTCTGTTCTCGTTTTTATTTTGCCCTTGACCATTCAAAGTCAATGCAATTTTGCTCTAATCAGCGGTCAAAATAGGAGCAAATAATCAAGGGTAAAATCACAATGACTCGTGAATAGTCGAGGGTAAAATCACAAATTTAGAAAAATGAGGGTAAAAACATAACAATAGTTGAGGGCAAAATCACAAATTTAAAAAAATGAGGATAAAAACATAATTGCAGTTCAAAATAGGAGCAAGATCAGAAAAAAACCATTTGATTAAATGTTGGTCAAAATATATCAAGGTCAACCTTTCGAAATTTAAAACGACATTACAGTGCGCAAGGACAAGCCTTCATTACAACCACTGCAACTCTGCTGTTATTTCCAGTGACAGAAATTTAATATACTCTGCTATTATACATGCATTTTACACCTCCCAAATGGAAATGGCAAGCTAATAAGCTGCATTAAGCCAAAAGAACTTGAGGCACGCCTTGCCCCATTAATAAGCAAAGGCATAGCCTATGACGATCAGACTGACTGACACAGTGAATTCAGTTTACAGGCTGCCACGCCGACGCCGGCCGGCTTGCATCGGCGCCGTCGCTGAAAATGCACGACGGGCACGGAGCGGCGGCCAGCCGGCGGCCGAATCTGGCGACCAGGCCGCCATCACACGGTGTAGTGCTGCTGGATGCCCTCCATGTCGAGCCCCTTGAGCTTGACGACCGACTCGACCTGGCCCTTGAGCGTACTGAGCTCCCGCAGCCTGGCCACCTCGGCGCGGCGCTTGGCCTGCTCCGCGATCTCCGAGAGCTCGCGGTAGCTGCTGCGCTCGTTGAGGATCCCGGCGAGCTCCGGCGTCTGCAGGCCATGGAGCGTCCGCTGCGCTGTCGCCCACTGCGCCTCCCGCTCCTCCCGGCCGTAGTCCTTCTTTCGGGTGAAGGCGATCTTGTGCTCGAACAGCGTGTCCCACGCCTTGCCGCTCAGTGCATACCGGATGGCGAACTTGAATACGTCCAGCGGCAGGAAGGTGACCGCGCTGTAGAGCCAGATCACGCCCGCCCATCCCCACCCGATGCCACGGATGTGCGCGAACCGGATGGTCGGGTACACTGCCAGAAGAGTGGCGAACTGCAGCCAGCAATGGTGCTCAGGTGAGGGATGGATCATGGATCGATCAGCGATCGATGCGTAGTACAGGCTGGGCAGCACGGAGGAGGGAGATGGCTTACGATCTGGGCGACGATGAAGGCTCCGCAGAGGAGCAGCCCGGGCATCTCGGTGAAGGACCAGCCACGGGAGCGCGTCACGAAGATGAGCGCCTGGCTGATGATGCTCACCTGCAGGTACAGCGCCGACATCATCTCCTCCCGGCTGCCGTGGAGCGACCTCACGCCGAACGTGTTCTGTCCCAAGGGCGTCGGAGCAAACAAAGTCAAATGGATCAGGCCATCTTGCAGCAAGGTAGAAATTTTGACATCGCAGGGAAAGGAAACTGACCGTGAAGAAGTCGGTGCTGCGCATGGCCCAGAAAAAGATGACTGTCATGAGGGCGAGGTAGGACCCGTACACGATGCCGGTGATGAAGATCTCGTTCAGCTTCCAGCTATCAGGGTGCGGGGATGGCTTCACTCTGTCCTTAGAAATCGTCATGATCGTTCCTGCATCCATCCATTTCATCGAGTTCAATTGAGCTTGCCAATGGCGTCATTGAAGGATTAGCGTGCATTGCTTGTCATGTGAGCTCACCGTCGTTGAGAATGGCAATGACAAGGATCATAAACGGTGAGAAATCAAACTTCCAGATCAGCGCTATGAGCATGAATCCGAGCTGCAGATTGCCATCACGAGAAATCAAACATTCAAACAAGTGCATACAAGAACAGATGTTGACAGGTTCATCCTTTTGGCCCTGGTAAAAAATTTAACTTACCACGATACGGATTGTTATCGACACTGCATAAATCTGAAAAAATGACAAGAGAAGAAAGATCAGTTTAAACTGTATCAGAACGTTGCAAAACTGAAACATACTCTGCAGATGTCAGGTGTGCTGCTTACAGACAACAGACTTACAGTGTAGTTCTTCATCCTCTGGAAGATGGCTCGGCTTGTGAGCACGGCGCTGATAATGACACTGAGCCCAGGCTCGGTAAGCACAATGTCAGAAGCACTCCTGGCTGCGTCCGTGGCGTCGGCAACTGCAATCCCGATGTCCGCCTTCTTCAGTGCAGGGGCGTCGTTCACGCCATCGCCCGTCATCCCGCAGATGTGCTTCCTCTCCTGCAATTTCTTGACAATCTCGTACTTGTGCTCTGATCACAAAGATGCAGAATTCAGGGTTCAGACTGATTAACAAATATTAGAATCAAGTGCAAATTCTAATCGTACTGATTCTCACCTGGGAAGACGCCCGCAAAGCCGTCGGCCTTCTCAATCAGATCGTCTACCGGGATGGAGGCAATGGCTTCATCTTTGCACTGCCCGAGCAGCGCCGACGAGGGGTACATGTTGGTGCCCATCCCCAACCTCCTGCCCGTCTCCTTGGCAATGGCGAGCTGATCACCTAGAGAAATCATTCAGTATCACATTCGTCAGCCTCAAACACTTCACCTCTCGATATAATCTTGCACTGACAAAGCAGGATATACCAGTGATCATCTTAACATTGACGCCGAGGTTGAGTGCCTTCTTGATGGTCTCTGCACTGTCATGCCGCGGCGGGTCGAACAGGGGCAGCAGTGCCACGAACTGCCATGGACCGCCGGGGCTGTCCTTGCGATTCTCCGGCACTTCCTATAGTGCAACGTGACAAAAGTTTATACACAGGAAACAAGAAGGTAATAATAATCTGTATATTTAGAAGATACTTTTCAAATAAGATTGTTCGAATGATCGATCAGAATGTATACCTGTCTGGCGACGGCGAGAGACCGCAGGCCACGCTCAGCATACTTGTCGATGACGTTGTGCACCTTGTTGACGACATCATCTCTGCATTTGCACAGGGTCATGATCTGCTCTGGAGCACCCTTGCTGACACGGTGCCAGCTGCCGTCAGCACGGCTGATGTAGGTGAGGGCGGTGCGCTTGTCGACGGGGTTGAAGGGGAGGAAGTGCACCTCCTCGATGCCATCCCTGGCCTCCTTGGGGTCGCTGAGCATGCTGACCATTGCGGCGTCAATGGCGTCCTGGTTCTCGACCCTCGAGGCCCTGGCGGCGAGCAGAATGACCTCCTCAGGGTCGACGCCCTTCACGAAGATCTCGATGAGGCCTTTGTCGACGCTGAGCTTGTTGACGGTGAGCGTTCCCGTCTTGTCGCTGCACAGCACGGTCATCCCGGCCATCTCCTCGATGGCGGTCATGCGCTTGGTGATGGCGCCCTGCTTGGCCAGCCGGTGCGAGCCGATGGCCATGGTGACGGAGAGCACGGTGGGCATGGCGATGGGGATGCCTCCAATGAGGAGCACCAGGAGGTTGTCGATGCCGTCACGGTACCGGCGGTGCTGGATGGCGTACATGACGATGATCTCGACGACGATGCCAACAGCGATGGCGGCGATGCAGAAGTTGCCGATGGCCTTGAGCACCTTCTGAAAGTGGCCGACCTGGTTGGTGCTGTCGACGAGGTGCGCCGCCTTGCCGAAGAAGGTGTGGACGCCGGTGGCGATGACGACGGCCTCGATCTCGCCCTGCTTGCACGTGGACCCCGAGTAGATGCTGTCGCCGGGGCCCTTGGTCACCGGCAGGGACTCGCCGGTGAGAGCCGACTGGTCGATCTTGAGCGGGTCGCCCTCGAGCAGGCGCGCGTCGGCGGGGACGATGTCGCCGAGCTTGATGCTGATGACGTCGCCGGGGACGAGCACAGCGGCCTCCTGCTCGCTCCAGCGGCCGTCGCGGAGCACCTTGGCCTTGGGCGCGAGGTTGGCCATGAGCGCCTGCGCCGCGCTCCCGGCGTTGCTTTCCTCCATGTAGGAGATGAGGGAGTTGATGATCAGCAGCACCACGATGCCGACGAAGTCCTGCCAGTCCGGCGGCCTGCCGCCTCCGTTGGCGAGCGCGATGGCCATGATCGCCGCCGCCTCCATCACCCACGACAGCGGGTTCCACATGAACCCCAGGAACTTGAGAATCTTGCTCTCCTGCACGCATCGCACAAGAAACCATGCATTACAGTCTCCACCATTGTTTGTTACAGCACATAAATCTCCCCACAACCGAACTGATCATGGAGCAGGACATGGATTCAGTTCAAGACTAGTAGGAAATTATAAGAAACCATGAGTAAAAAAAATAAAACCTTCTTCTCCTCGAGCTTGTTGGGGCCGAAGACGTCGATGCGCGCCTGGGCCTCCTCCGAGGAGAGGCCTTTGTTGGTGCATTTCAGAGTCTGGAAGACCTCCTCGACGGGGATGTTCTCCTGCCATGCATCACGAAAACAAAACCAAGGACGCCATGAAAATCTACCTGTCGAAGCCCTTGAACAGCGACGTCTGTCTAATCAATGATTAGTAGATGTGATTAATGAGCCCAGCCGAAAAAAGCGCGGTGGTTGCAGATCAAGGAACAGAAATAAAAAGCGCAATCTTTGCAGATGGAGGGGAAACTGGAAGCCGCTTGAAGCGGCTTGTTACCCGTGACTCAAGCAACGGGAAAAAAAAGAGAGGAGGCATCTTTATCGCTAGCTTCACATGAGCAAAAGACGATAAGCTAATCTACTCCAGTACGAGCTAGGCTGAGCTGGGTGACGATCAGAGGCCAGGTATATGTTCTTTTGGAGAAAGCAAATTAAAATAAGATTAGATCTATCATATACATGTACAACTAGCTAATTTGTACTGTTCATGATTTTTTCTTTCAAAAAACTAGTGTCAAAGTTCTCCGTGATCTATCGTCATCATCTGATTATGTTAGGAAAGACTTGTAGATCCTCTGAAACAAAGTGACGAACAAGTTAGATCTTCTAAAACGAGTGACTCCAAGGAAGAGACATGGTCAGATAAGGCGACGAAGGAAAGTACAGGACCGACGAAACCGGGCATGCAAGAACAAACGAAGCAGGGGTTGCTTTGGTGGATTGGTCGTACCAGATCGACGGCCTCATTCTTGATCTCCTCGAGCCCCGCCATCTGAGCTGCTGCTGGCGCAACCGCCGCCGCAGCCGCGGGAGGGAGGGACGACGACGAACGCTGGAGGCAGCAGTAACGGCCGGTGAGGAGGGGTGGGAACGCAGCGACGTGCGCCTGTTATATAGGGGCCCGGCCGCGTGTGGTGCGTGGGCCCCGCTTCAGGCTGCGTGCATATCTACCGTCCGTTCTTCCATCGCGCGCGGCGGCATCTGTTATCTTACGCGCGAGAGAGAGGCGTGCTGCTGGTGTTAGGGATTATCGGCGGCTGTTATCCGGTTGAGATCGAATCGATAACGACGTCAATGTGCAAAACAGTAAGCTGGCTTTACAATTTGAATGTTGAGAACTGATGCATAGCTTGACTTCCGGTTATCGCTCTATATCTTTAATTTCCTGTTATCTGCTGAGCTCTAGTCTATCAGAAGTTCCACGCAGGATCTCAAATAAGGGAACACCTGGTATCCACCGGTGGAAATATGTGCTGTAGTCCTGGTCGGAGAGAATTATATCTCTCGAATATCCAACTGGGACTAATTATTGGGAACTACAGGTCCTCCTCTTTAGTTCCGGATCAATGGCCCGGGACTAAAGACCCCTTTTAGTTCTAGTTGGTAATACCAACCGGGACTAAAGACTTTTCCTTTTTACCCTTTTTTTACCCTGAATTCTTTTCCATGTTAATGCTAATTGTTACTTCACTTAGCATATCGTATACATCCTTAGCGTATACTACTTACACGTATACGCTCGTATTGTATGCATATCGTATATATATTTCATGATAGTATATGCATAATATTAATTATAACTACTATATATATAATTCTTAGTATATTATACACATCAAACTAGTATTAATACAATTACTACATATACAATAGGTTGTCCTCTTGATTCTTAGGATCCTCCTGACGTGGTGTTGCTCAATACGGCTATTGAACGTTCATTGTAATAAAATTCTCCTTTGGAATTTATTACCTCGTCCACAAAAATCCTATGAGTATTTCTTGGATTGCCAAAAGCCTTTCCTACTCCAAGAGTTCTTCGCTAATCCATCACATCTATAATTTGGAAATATGTAAATGTTACACCAACAATTAAATAAAAGGAGCTAGAAAATGATTAATAATTAATAGGTTTATTTTACGTATAGTTGCATCGTCCGATAGCACATTGTCCCTCATGAAATGGTATACGTGCTCACAGACGTAGTATCCACATAAATTATTCCCTTGTTCCTGTCTCAAGCACTTTAGTGGAAAAAAACAAGTTATGAAATATTCGTGTTATAGAAGGTACAAAATGTGCAAACTTCACACATACTGAAAAAGTTGTACTGAATGTAAGTTTTTCTTTGAAATCACCATGGTGAGTCTTATGGAATTGTTTCCATGCACTGCGAATTAAAATAATGAATGATACAATATTAGGTGAAAATTAAGGAAACAAACTTTTGCATAGAGATAAAGGTCTAGAAGTATTACAAGTTAAGGTAGTCTTCAATTTCTTGGTACTCGTCCTTTGATTTCCTCAACAAATCAAACACTATAATGTTGCTTGTATCAATCATAATTATAAGGAAAATCCAGTGGAAACTGCGTACATAAATGTTCATATTTGAACTAACTAGCATTAATTAGGTTAGGAAAGGAAAATGAAAACAGATGGTACCCACACTTACTTAAAGTTGTAAGACAGTAGTATGTATTGCTTGTAATTCTGTTGCTCCAAGAATTTGTATATTCAGTCCAATGTATCCTTTGGGTGATCCTATATCTGCTGTTGGTTAACAAGCGCTGGTTCCATGAAGCCAACGTTGAAGTACGATTCTCGGCAGCATCTCTGAATTTGCATCCTATCTAAAATGAAAGACAAAGTTAGTGGGACGACACACACACAATAATGATCTGAGCCACAGTTAACATCTAATAAACACACACTTACAGAACCCAGGCGATGATAAGAGAGACATCAAGGGCATCTTGATGGTACACTTCATAAATATTCTTAAATTCCAACCACAGCAGTTGCTCACCGTCACCGAAATAATCAATCGGTTTAACAAGAAGAGCGAACATGGTCCTGTCATTGGTCGACTGCTCCATGTACCACTGATGGAATTCATACATCTTAGTTGTGAGTTTTCGTACCAATTCAGGCCTGACTAGAGGATTGCCTAACTCAAAGGGCGATTTAGGTATAGTCTTTTTTGGAGGTGGGGGTTCGGCTTGCCCTAGAACTTCAGAAAGCGAGAGATTGTCTCTTCCATAAACTTAATGACCTTGATTTGTTGTTCTATAGGGAAAGCTGCTATAGCTTGAGAGTCTTGATCTGCTTGCTGATCTTGCTGCCCAAGTTGGGGGATAGTACGACCAAACGACGACTTTCCTCGATTTTTCTTCCGCCAAGACTTAAGTAACGGGCGATCGTAGTTCAAAAGTAGTTTCTTCTTGACATCCTTTTTCATGCCCATAAAAAACTTTAATTTTGTTGGATCTACTAGCTGTGGCTCCAGCTTTTTTGCTTTTCTTTTTGCAGTGCATGCTTTAAAGAACTCCCTCACCTGTGCTTGCGATACCTGCTCGCATTCCTCAAGAGTCATATCACCTCCTTGCTTCTTAATAGGTTCCGACTTCTTCGTTGGTTTCTTGCTCGGTTCTTTTGCCTTTGGCTGCCTTGGCTTCGAAGGTGGTGGTCATGATTTCTTGAGAGGTGTTGCAGGTGTTTCCTTGCTTGCACCAGACTTTAGTGCCGGTGCTGCAGACGGTGATCGAGGAGGGGTGTTTTGGTCATCATCATCGCTCGCACCTGCAGGATTCGATGGTGCTGGAGACGGTGATCGAGCAGGATGCGACGGTCTCGGGTGGTGATGACGGTCCTAGAGGTGGATGTGCTGGAGATGACGGTCTTGAGTTCTGAGGAGATGGTGGCTGCGGGGGATCCATGGGAAGAAATGATGCCTTCTGACCGGGGATGATGATGTAACATTTGCACCATAGAATGGTACCGTGAAGTGCATCTCCTAGTGTCCTTTTCCTGTCACCTTCTGGGAGGTTGAGCTTTAGGTCTTCATATTTACTATCACAAATCTGCTCCACACCAACGGTGGAGCAGCTAGGTGGAATCGCCATGCCATGGCTTGTCTGTCCTGGCAGGATTGGTAAAGCACTTCCGTACACCACCTATACATATAGGAGAAATAAAGAAGCTATTAAATTCCCAAGGGGTGGATCAATTGAGATAATTGTATATGTTATATATATGTATACCTTAATTGCGAGGTTGCCAAATGGTCTGTACAGCTCACATGAGGTGCACTGAGTGATGTCATCCACAGGGTACCGTTTGTTGTCCTACACAACTATGGGTTAGCTTGGCATGTTTCCATCGGGGACCCCTGTGGAAGCACAACTGCTTCAACGTTGAGAAGGGTTGATGATGATGTTGGTATCCGGTAGTTCTCCAGATTGGGCCATATCATTAAGTGCTAGTGCCACTTGCCGTTGAACTTCTTCTTGCATTCTTTCGTCTTGTTCATGTACTTTCACTTCTAACATGCGCCGCCACCTCTTCTCTTGTTGTTCCTTTCTTCTCTTCCACCTTCTGTATGTGTCGATGCCCCTACGGAAAGCATACTCCCACGGAACCACCCCGAAGCCTCGGCACCATCGTGGGTGTTTGGGATTCCCGAGCGCCAAAGTTAGCTCATCGTTCTCTCTATCAGGCTTGAACTTTCCCACTTTGGAATCTTCAATGTTTTTGATAAGACTGAGGGCCTTCTCACATATTGTTTCATTCAAAACAAATGTCCCATCCTCAGCGCTAAGGGTGCCTCCGTGAGCGTAATACCAATTCTTCGATCGATTGGGCCAATTAATAGTCGCTGGTATGATATCTCGATCGATTAGGTCTTGTTCTATCTTTCTCCATCTGGGAATTGCACTCCTGTAACCACCTTTCCCTAGATGATGATGGTACTCCTTCTGACAGGCATTGTCTGTGTTGACACAAACCCTGTTCGCACTATCTTCACTTCTCTTGTATTCCAGAAATGAGTTCTAGTGATCTTTTAACTTTGTCTAGTCATTAAAATCTAGAGTTCGGCTCTTCTTCATATAGTTGGTATCCAGATTCTTTTTGAATGTCTAAAATTGGGTTGCCATCTTCTTGAGCATCCGATTTTTCACATCTTTTTCATTGATGCCTTCTGGAAGTGTGAAGTGTTTCTTGACATCTACCCACAACATATCTTTTTATGTTTGCGGGAGCATGTATGGATCATCTTTTTTACTAGACTTCCATTCTCGAATGCTGATGGGCACGTTGTCCCTTACAATTACCCCACATTGGCTCACAAACTTTCTAGCAACTTTTTCGGGAGCAATTGGCTAGCTCTATTTTTTCACTTCGGTGATCTGAAGCCTTTCCTCCATTATCTTTGTACGTCCTCATGACTTCTTTTGTGTCATCGATCCAGAGGGCTAAAAGTTCAAGATTCGTTAATTAGTACATAGTAATAATGAATATGAAGTCATAGAAATAATGAAAATGATATATACCTTGCCGGAACCTTCCATCACGGTAATGTCTTGTTCCACATTGTCATCAATGTCGTGCTCGTGCTTATCATTGCCATCACCGGACATGTTGAGGTACATGTCCGCCTAGCTACCCTCATCTTCGGTGTAGGTTCTAGGAATGTTTGAGCTACTACCACCAGCAATAATCTGCTCCATTAGAAACCTTTCATCCTCTTCGTCTCCCATCTTAACTAATAATACAATTAGTTATACACATGAAATTATACAACAACCATGGATATACATGAAATCATAGAACAACCATATAATTATAAAAAACTTGTCTTGACTAGTACAATAAACATATACACGCAATTATAAATAAACTTGCCTAGTAGGTAAAGGAATTTGATGAAACAAATACAAATTTACATTAATTAATACAAATTTACACTTAGTTATACTAATTTTTTCTATTTAATACTAATTTACACTAATTTATACTAATTTACACTAAGTTATACTAATTAAACATAATTTATACTAATTTACACTAATTTATACTAATTTTTCTAATTTATACTAACACTAATTTACATTAATTTACACTAATTTGCACTAAGTTATACTAATTTATACTAATTTAACATAATGTATACTAATTTATGTTAATTTTTCTAAATTATAATAGTTTATAGTAATTTATACTAATTTACATTAATTTATACTAATTTACACTAAGTTATACTAATTTTTCTAATTTATACTAATTTACATTAATTTATACCAATTTACACTAAGTTATACTATTTTATACTAATTTACACTATTTTACACTAAGTTATACTAATTTTTCTAATTTGTACTATTTTTTTCTAATTTATACTACTTTTTTTCTAAGAAAACAAAAATCATTAACCTTGTTTGTGTCAACAAGCTAGGGCAGCGCGGCGCGGCGTATCTCAGTCCGAGCTGATGGTAGGGGACGGGCAGGCAGCGGCGGACTGGGGCGCCCCGGGGAGCTTGATTGTTGCCACAGATGGTGGGGCGGCAGTGAATCGAAGAGGACGGAGGGGTGCTGGGACGTGGCAGTGGCACACGGGAGTGGACGGCGGCCAGGGCTGGCGCGGCGAGCTGAGGATCCGGGGGCCGAGACGATGGAGGAGTCTAGGAGGAGGTGGCGGCGCACGGGTGTTGGGGCCACCGGGATTAGGACGGTGGTGTCGGTGAGGAGGCCGGGTCGGAGGAGGAGGGAGGTGGTTTCGCGTCGGCACCCAGCCACAATGCCCCCCTTTAGTCTCGGTGGTATTACCAACCGGGAATAAAGGATCCCTCCCATTTGCCTTCCCCATGCCAACCATTATTTCCACCCTTTTATTTCAATAATTAGTTTAATTAAAATGCTATAAATTTTATAAATGCGTAATAAATGTAGCAGAGTAGATGAGATGTTGAAATATTTTTTTTAGATTACTGGTTTTAAGAAGTACTCAAAAATAGTTTAAACTATAATTCTTAATGTATTTTAAGTTGATTTAATACTTTTACTTAAATAAGAAAAAATGAAAAAACTCAATGTTTTAAACATGCAAAAATATATCCTATTAGCTTATGTGATCAAGTTAACGTTTTGACCATATAATTATTTTGCACCTTTCAATATTGTTTATATTGATTGAATAATCATGTGATGAGCCAAAAACTCACATAAAGGATGATCATATATAGTGCATTACATAAATGAGTAATTAACTTGGACATTAGTTTCTGCTTACACGGTTTTGATGACCATAGAGCATTACATAAAGGTATATATGGTGCATTACAATGTAACGCTAAAAAACTTCTTGATGAAAGTCCCTTGGTCATGTTCGCGGTGTAAGTACGGAACCTCTTCTTTGGCTAGCATGATACTTGGGTCAACTTCGACAGCGAACGGAGGCTTGCCATCAAATTGATCATAATCATCCTACTAGTTTGTTTTGTCCTTGACTCCCACGATTACTCTTTTACTTGGAAGAACTATATGGTGCTTTGACTTCAATGGTTTTTCTTTATCTTCTGAATTATTCTTGGGTTTGCTAGACATGTCCTTCACATAGAAAACCTGATGCACATCATTGGCAAGGATGAATGGTTCATCTTTGTATCCGGTCTTGGTCAGGTCCACTATTGTCATTCCATAATGATCTTTCATTACGCCACCTCCAGTCAGCTTCACCCATTGGCAATGAAATAGAAGGATGTTTAGCGGTTCGTAGTTGAGTTCCTAGATCTCCTCTATGAAACCATAATACGAGTTCCTGCTCCTGTTGCTATCTATGGTATCTATACGGACACCACTATTTTGGTTGGTACTTTTTTGGTCTTAGGCTCTTGTGTAAAATGTATAACCATTTATCTTGTAAGCTTTGAATTATTGTGTTAGAAGGTCCCCTAGCAAACCAAGTGAGTTGTTCGTGAATCGTGGAGTTACCCATAAGGTGTTGATGCAACCAAGAGGGAAAAGTATTCATGTGATGATGTATAATCCAGGCATCGAATTTTATCGAGTATTGGGAAAATAGAATCTGCTTGTGTTCCTCGATATACGGAGAGCCTGCAAGAGAGAATAAAATGACTACTTCTGTAAGTATAAAATCTTTTGGTCTTCTGCAAAAAATTATTTGATTCTTCACGGAGGTCATCCATGCTAAAAATTAGAGCTTCCAGAAGAGGGAACCACCCAGGCCAATTGGCCTGAGGATGTCCAGGACGATCGGCCTGACCCTGTCTTGCCTCTTTTTTCTTTGATTTTTATTCTGCACACGGCTGACGGCCTCTAAATCTTGTTTATCATGAAAAGGTGCCATTGAATCTTCTGAACTGATGTTGAGAATTTATTCCATACTCATATTAGGTTGTGGTCAAGGAGGGTAATCACAAAAAGATATTTGGGTTTTTGGTTGGATACCGAGTGAGGTTTTCAAAATTTCCAGTGTAGAAAAGTCACAATGCATGGACAGAAAGGCTAGCAAGAAAAAGGTTACACAAAGGAATGACCACCTTCTAAGTCTCATACCACAGAAATCAAGTCTAATCCAATTCATCTGAAATATAAACTTGCAATCTAAGGTTTATCATGAAGGCATATATATGGTCAATAGGATAGAGTTCTTGCAAGAATTATTACTAAAGTGACCAGCATAAAGAATTTTATTTCATGAAAACAAAAACGAGCCTTCAGTAAATTTAAATAAGAGACCAATAAGAGTTATGTGGGTCTTATAAAAGTCATTTAACCTCCACAAGAATTAGCTGGTATTTAATTCATTTTAAATCATATTCAGGGAGCACTTATCGAGCTATGCATAACTAAATACAACAATCAACAAGGCAACAACATCCATCATATTTCATAAGGCATAAACAACATCATCAATATTAGTCATATGATATTAAGCACAAAGTGATGAACATTTCATTCAACACATACACTAAAAACAAAATTAAAAACATGCATACATTACCACAACTTGTGGATATGAAAACTGAGGAAGGGAGAAAGAGATGCAAACCATGAGTGTGAATTTATTTCATCCACTTCTCCTTTCTCCGATGGACATTCCGTTCGTATCCTAGCTATTGTTCTTCCTTATCATGTCCCTACGTCAACTCGAAGAGTGGTTTGGCGCTGATCCTCTGATTGGGGACTTTCATGATGTGCTCTTCAATATTCTCCTTCCTTTGCTTAACATTATTTTTTTATCATTCCTGCAGAGAGCACAAATAGAGAGCACGAGGGGGTTTCTTGCCGACACGAGGAAGCAAAGCAAAATGCAAAAGCCAAGGCTCTAAATGATCAATGCTTGGTCGTGGTTTTATTGTTCTCAACATGAAGACTAAATCTGATTTTAAAAATAAAATCATGCGCAATGCAATCACCGAGCCAATATGTAAATCAGAGGTAAAGTTCAATATCAAAAACCAATGTAAATAAGTAATTCTTGCTCACATCAACTTGGGTTAAATCAAAGACATTTAGTCTATCGAATTAGACTAAATAATCTTTAATTTTTACCATGCGTGGTTATGGGAATGGGTTCCTAATTTTGGCTAAAACAAAGAAAGAATTTTGAAAGAAACAAAAATAAAAGGCTTAGAAAACTCTAACTAGAAAAACCAGATTTTCAATAAGCATAAACCAAAAGAGACTTTCATCCTAATTTTTTACGAGCCTAGCATGCATATCATATACAAAAATAAATCATGAAAAATATTACACATCCTCTACTCAAAGATGGGACTGTGGATGGCACAAAAATAGGCTAGGCCGACCAGCTCATGTGGGAGCAGGCCGATCGGCCTGAAGAGTTTTTGCCTCTTCTAGTTCTGGTTTTTCATGGGAATTAAAAAGAAACAAAAATAATATAGGTTAAGTCACAGGTTTGGTTGAATAGGTTTAAAAAGAAATAAAATGTTAATGACCAAACAAAGAATCATGCATCAAAGTGTTCGACAAAAACATCCATAAGATCAAGAAGTGACTAGTGTAGCAAAACTCTAAAACTCAAATGACTCAAAGAAAGTTGGGTTGTCCTCCCAAAAACTTATTTCCTGACTTGACATTCAGGTTGCCTCCCGTAAAGCTCTTCAATTATTTGGACCTTCAGGTTTCTGCTCTTCCCAGCATCCTGTGGTGGTGCTGCAGTCTTCTTCTGCTTTCTTTATTTTCTTTTATTTTCTAATTTTTTCTACAGGCTTGCATTCTCCTCTGAGCTGTGTGACCGGCTTCTCATCTCTAGCTTCTCCATTCTTCTCATCAACAGGTCGATCTTGGCCTCTATGTTTTCATTCTTCTTCATCATTCTTTGCTGCTGCCTCTTCTTCATTGAATTCCTTTTGTGTCTAGAATAGAACCCATACAAAACTTTTACTCCATTGCACAGTGCATCAAATTCCCTTTCCAAGAAGTGGTCATTCACTTGAAACGGACTCTGGACGAGTGAGTTACGCCCTTTTTACTCCGGCACTGCGTTCTGTCCTGAGCTGATTTTAGAACGTGCAGTGTTGAAAGATTTTATCATAACTCCTTTTACGGATCTCCAAACTTGACGATTCTTGATGCGTTGGAAACAAGACTTGATCACGGGCATAAAATTGATCACAACAATAATGTTCAGTCTGAGATGTTGATGATCCAACTTGCTCCACTCTAGCACTCCCTTTGCTGTTTCCCGCTGATGCTCGGGCATCATTATTACCAACCCTTCTTGAACAAAGCATTTGAGTCGGAGTGAGGTCAACAATGGAACCTCCAACGGATGAATCGATGATTGCACATGAAGCTGCTATCAACCCGCCGTAGAACTTCACAACTAGGTCCCCTCTTGGATTTTTTATGATATGGACAGGGTAGTCGTTGAAGTGCTCGAATGCTTTAGAGGTTGTCTCCGTAGTGTACTGGGTGAAGCTTGATATCCCATTGCAAAGAATCTGCGTCTTCCCTGGTGAGTAGTACTTGGCGAGAACCAAAGTATCCATGTAGCTTGATGTCATCTTTTGTAGTCCATCATGATTCGCTTCTAACATCTCCTTGTGTTGAATGTTGCCTACTTGTGTCTTCATTTGCTAATGGTCCAGAGGTTTTGTTTCTACTCTAAGCTTCTGAATTTGATCATGTATGCTTGATGAAAGTATTGCCCAAGCTTCTCTTCATTGTTGTCATCTTCATCTCCTCCATCTTGTTCTCATCATTTTGCTTCTGCCTCTTACTCGTGGATTTCCCCTGTATATAGAAAAAAACATATACTGAAATATAGATCTATAAAAAAGTTTATGAAATTACCTTTCCAACAAGTGGTAATTCATCTAAAATGGATTGTATTGTTGATCGCAGGTTCGAGCCTCTGGAGAGTAATACCCTACGTCCTGTGTTCTTGTGGATTGTATTGTTGATCGCAGGTGCGAAGAGTCAACGTAACATGCTTGGGGGGCGCCCCTGGCTGCCTTATATAGGCTGACAACCTAGGGTTACAATCGGATTGGATCTAACCCTAGTCGGTTGTTACAAGGAAATCAATCAAAGTCGGTTTACCACAAGTAACTCATGATATCTGGGCAGAATCCATTCGCCCGGCCTCCAGACTTGTGCTCCACATGTCTTCATGCCTTGGCCCGCACGGTGTGGTCGGCCGGGCCCATCTGTCAGGGCTGACCAATATGCTAGTCGGTGGGGACCCATGGGTACCCTTATCCCTCAAGCCCCCGAGCAATGTGGAATCAAACAGGAGCCTAACGGGTGCGCAATGAAGCTTGTAGTGTACTCGGCTGAAGTTGCAGTGTTGTCATAGTGACGGAGAGGCTACGCAAAGCTAAAAAAAGAAAGAAAAATTGAAGCTTCCACAGGTGTATTACCAAATGCACATGGCTATGCGAGTGTTGAGCTCCGGGATGTCTGGCATCTTATAGGTCAAAGGGAAGCACATGGAGGGCGTCGCAATATGCACTCCATATGGAGTAGCCCTAGAGCGTTAAAGCAATTAAAGTAATTGGTCCAATGGTTAAGAATCTGATGTATTGTTTCTATCGTAAAAGGGATCCAAATATAGCACCCAGCCCCTGAGCGCGAGGATTGGTGGAGCCGCAGAGGCACGCCGAACTGAAACAGGCGCCCAGCCCTCGAGCGTGAGGACTGGCGGAGCTGAGGAGGCACGCCGACCTGAAGTAGGCACCCAGCCCTCGAGCGCGAGGATTGGTGGCGCCGCAGAGGCACACCGACCTAAAGTAGGTGCCCAACCCCCGAGCGCGAGGACTAACGAAGCCATCGAGGCACGCCGACCTAAAGTGGGTGCCCAGCCCCTGAGTGTGAGGACTTGCAGAGCCACAGAGGCACGCCGACCTGAAGTAGGCACCCAGCCCTTGAGGACGAGGACTGGCAGAGCTGCAGAGGCACGTTGACCTGAAATAGGCACCTAGCCCCCATGTGTGAGGACTGGCAGAGCCAAGGAGGCATGTTGACCTGAAGTAGGCGCCCAACCCCCGAGTGCGAGGACTGGTAGAGCCGCAGAGGCACACCGACGTGAACTAGGTGTCCAACCCCCATGTGTGAGGACTGGCGGAGCCAAGGAGGCACGCTAACCTGAAATAGGCGTCCAACCCTCGAGCGCTAGTACTGGCAGATCGACAGAGGCACGCCGTGAGACTTAACTGGAAACCCGCGGATTCCATCCATCGCTTGCACCGTAACAAGGGACCCGTGGATTCCATCGCTATGTTTATGCCGTCAATGCCTTCAAAAGCTAAAGAGGCGTGGTTTCCTTTTCATATCCACTCCACTCGTCCCTAAGCGCCGCCGCCGCCAATGCCATAGCCTCCACGACAGAGAGCTCTAGGTCACGCCACCATGTCCGCAAGCCACATCCACCGTTCCTCTGCCCGAAGGCTATAGTCACCGCTGCCATGCTGCCATTCCCTATTGTATGCAAACCAAGATGCCCGCCTACATCCGATCTGCTCCACAGGATCAGAAACCGAAGAAATGGCAGCGGAGCAGGCACTAGACCCATGCACCTACAGGATGAAGTGCGTGATGACTGAGGAACGGATCTAGTCCCTCATCGACCATGGCCTGCTCGGACCCAAGTCCCTCCTTGAGTGGAAGGCGACCACGAGCTAGGAGTTACCCACCGAGGACAAGACCAAAGCCATCATTTTTGCGGTGTTCTTCGAGCGGGAATTTGGGATCCCAACAGGGGATTTCTTCCATGGACTGCTGGACTACTACAAGATCAAGTTAGTGCATCTCAACCCTAACTCCATCTTGGATATCACAGTTTTCATCCATTTGTGTGAAGCATTTCTTGGAATCCCCTCCATTTCAATCTGTGAAGATATCTGTACCAATTGAAAGTGGTGACGACAAAGGGGAACATGATGGTGATCAACGGCTGTGGATTTTTGCTACTGCCAAAGAGGGTCACCGAGTACTTTGATCTGATGCTCAAGGATTCAAAAAAGGGTGACACAAGGAGTGGTTCCTTGTTGCCAACAAAAAGCTTGAGCTGCCACCTCGCATCGGGTATGCGCCTGTGAGAAGGCCAGAATGGTTGAGCCAGCCGACCTCCAAGGAGATGATCTAGGTCAACCAGCTACTGAAGGAGATCGCTGACCTGACCTGAAAAGATGTGGGCTCACAGCAGGAACTGTGAGCATCAATTTTTGCTAAAGGTTGATGCAGCAGATCAAGGACAGGGTCCATCCGGCGTACGAATACTCGGGTTCGTTGGATCCGACCTGAGATGTACAGCGTAAGGTTACTCGAGAAGAGGTTGTTGGCCGGGTTTGTGAGTTCTTCAGTGGAGTCATCAAGAACAAGCGTTGCCCCAAGGCATACTCCCTTGTGAGGCCGGCTGATCCGGTAAGTTCTTGTTTCGGTTGTTTGACATTCTTGGTATAGTTTGTGTTGCGCTTACCCGACCTGATCCTCTTGATTGACTAGATCCATGAGTGCGAATTCTTCTATCCAGCGCCACTCCCCGGAAGCACTGAGCAACAACAGCCCAAGCTCCATCTATCTGCCGAGGCTGACTAACCGCATGTTGCTGTTGACTGGCAGTCGGACTCCTCCTTCGATGGCTATGACGAGGACATGCTAGTCCAAGTAGCAGGATGGAGGTGGGGAGTGCAACTCCTATTAGGCAGCGGATGCGCTAGGCTGTGCGGAAGGTGATAGAGTCCAAGGCACCGGAGGTAGAGAAGAAGAAGTGGAAGAAGAAGATGGCCACAAAGACCAAGGCCCCAGCTGCGACATTTGCCTCTGCGGCTGAGGCCTCATCTAGGGTGGTGAGTGACGACTCTGACTCGCCCAGCCCTGCTGCAAAAAAGAAGAAGGCCAAGCTCCTTGAGACAACAGCTGCTGATGTGGAAAAGGTCAAGGACCGGCTGGAGATGGAAATCCGCAGGGGAAAGTAGAAGGAGCTGACCCTACCACCGCTAGCACCACTCCACCCAAAGTTTCGAGTGAAGAAGAGGATGATGTAAGTGTCTTCATGATGTCATTTGTTGTTCAAAGCTTGTTAGTGTGCTGTGTCACTTTATCTCTGTGTTCCAGTGCCAAGACGTCACCAATGATGCTACAGTTGCCGCGCCCGGTGACATGGATGCCAACGTCGAGGTCCAGAAGGAGGGAAACCCCAGGGAGGCAGTGGTTGATGCTGGGTTGGCGGGCCATGAGGCCAACATCAATGCCCACGAAGAAGACAATCCCTCCACACTGGACTTCTCCGAGATGGCTCTAGTGCAGGAGTGTGCCATCGACGAGAGAGACCTTCCGAGCTGAAGCAGGCTTTCGGCAAGGTCGTGGAGCTATTATACGTAAGTTAGCCAACCTTATTTGATGTTAATCGTCATTCCTAGTTTCCTTCTTTGATTAGTTGGGATGATTCATGCTTAGAACCTGGCCGAGCGCGCGCACAAGAGGACGGACGACATCCATCACGCTGAGCAGTATCGTCTCAAGGCCAAGCGCCTTGAGACCAAGCTCAGGAAGGCCAAGGAGGATGCCACAGAGCAGATCCGACAAAATGATTGGGAGATTGAGGACCGGAAATAGATAACCAAGGATGTCTAGAGCGACCTTGATGCCATGCTGAGTGGTAACGGCTTTGATCCTTGTTGTGAGTCCAGATCCTCTGGATGTGACCAGTGCCTGTTCTTGAATCTGATTGCTTTGTAGATGCCCATAAGAAAGAAGAGAGCCTCAAGAGAGACCTCAAAGAGTGTGAAGTAGCCAACGCCCGTCTCCAGCAAGGTCATGATATTGCCATGTACCGTGAGTATGCCATGTCACAAAAACTTGCCTATGAGGTCGACTTGCGCAAGGATGTGGACCGGTGCTTGATTGCAGCGATGCATAGTCTTCAGCATGATCAGGTGGTGATTGCAGCGCTGGAGGTGGAACTGGAGGACTTGATGTCAGCCGCGGGCTACGTGATGGACATGATTCAACCCGATGCCAACCCTAACGAGCTAACACCGCTACTGGATTGCCTGAAGAGTGTGCCAAGTCAGCTAAAGGCCTTGATGAAGGAGACCGCCGTGGAGTGCGCCAAGAATGTCATGGCGCTTCTGAAGAAGCACTTCCCTCGGCTGGCTGTGGAGCGCATTGGAATGGGTGTTGCTGAGGACTTTGATGCTGATAACCTCATGGAGCTGGCCAAGCAATATCAACAAGCCGTGGAGGACGTAGTTAAGGAATTGGACCTGTAATGAAAAATTGTTAAATGTATCAATCTGTGCCGTGGAGCAAGAAAACTTGTTGATTAACTTATGTAAAGGCAAAACTCCTTCCCTCCCTTTGTATGTTTGATAGGACACCGTGTGGCCTAGCCTTGTCTGGCTAGCACTTTGCTGAGAGCGGATCTCGAGCTTGTAGAGGGGGCAAATGCAAGGTTGTCTAGGTTTTGCATGTTAGGATGCCATCCACACGAGTTAGTCGCACAACCTTGAGAGGGGTAGGAGAAAAGTTGGGACCTGGAGGTCGGTGCATAGTGGGGGAAGCCTCCGAGCATAAAGGTGAGGGTGTGGTCTGTCGAACAGGTCGGACAGCCCCCGAGCGTGATTAAGAGCTCAACTAAGAAAGCAAGATGGTAGTAGGTATGCAAAGAACCTTTGGGGTTTTATTTATTCAATATAATAAAGTTGAAAGAGTACATAGCTTTTATATCCTAAGGGTAGAAGCATCGTAGGTGCTGGATGTTCGATGGGTTGGGGATGCCTGAGCTGTCTGCCCACTGCAGCCGGTATGTACTAGGTTGAATGACCTTTCTGACGATAAAGGGGCCCTCTCAGTGTCTTTGGTCGATTGGATCTGGCGGAGCACCAGGTTGCTAACATTGAACGAGCGTTCCTAGACGTTCCTGTCATGGTAGCGTTGAATCTGCTGTTCATGCTGCGCATGCTGGATGAGATCCGCCACGTGGTGTTCTTCTAGAATGTCAATGTCGACCTGCTAACTCTTTTCTGCTTCCCCCTTCCTCATAGTATTGAATCTGTGGGGCACCAAAGGCTACATCTGTTTGCAGTACAGCCTCTAAGTTGTAGACAAGGAGGAATGGGGTGTAGCCGGTGGCCCGACTCTGTTGTGTGAGGAGACCCCAAACTACATGGGGTAGCTCACGAAGCCATTTGGTAGCGTACTTGGATGCGTCATCAAAGATGTGAGACTTGATGGATTGGAGGACCATCCCATTCTCATGTTCGACCTGGCCGTTGCATCGTGGGTGAGCTACTGAGGAGTAGTATACATTGATGAGGTTGTCTTGGCAAAAATCCCAGAACCTGGATCCTATGAATTGTTTGCCCAGATCAGTGATGATCATATTGGGGACCCTGAAGTGGTGTGTGAGCTCTTCAACAAATTGAGCGGCTTTGGCCGACTCTATGCTGGTGACAACCTTGACTTCGATCCACTTGATGAATTTGTCAACTGCCATGAAGATATGGGTGTATCTTCCCATAGCAGTTTCGAAAGGGCCGACCATATCCAGCCCCCAGCACACGACGGGCTAGGATGGTGGGATGGTACGTAGGGCCTGCGTTGGGAGGTGCTGCTTCTTGGAGAAAAATTAGCACCCTTTACATCTCTAGACGAGTTTTTTTGCGTCGGTGATAGCAGTTGGCTAGTAAAAGCTAGATCGGAACGCTTTCCCGACTAGATTGCCTGAGGCGGCATGGTTCCAGCATGAACCCTAGTGGATTTCGTGGAGGAGTTCGAGGCCTTCATTGTAGAGGATACAATTCATCAGGATGCCGGTCGATGTGGCCTTCCTGTACAATTCTTTGCCGATCACAACATAGTTGGTGCTGCGTCGTGCGAGTTTTTCATGCTTGGCTTTTTCCTTAGGAGACATGTTGTCGGTGATAAATGCAATAAAGGGTGCACGCTAGTCTTCTTGCACGTCAATCATCATGACATCGGTGGACACTGGTTCGGCCTGAGTTTAGGTGTTGCTGTTAGCTTGGTCTGGGTCCAGAATCTTGATGGAGGGTTTTCACAGGTCCTGGACGAACACGCCGACCAGGACTTGGGCATGTTTCAAGCCAAGCTTGGATAAGATGTCAGTGGCGACGTTGTGTTCCCTAGGGACATGATGGAATTCAAGGCCATCAAAGCTAGCCTTGAGTTTGCGGACGTCAGCACGGTAGGCGTCCATGGTTTTATTGGTGCACTCCCAAGACTTGTTGACCTACTCGATGACAACCTTGGAGTCGCCGAACGTGAGGATGCACTTAATGCCGAGCGAGGCGGCAATGCGTAACCTGTGTATGAGGGCCTCATACTCGGCGCCGTTGTTGGTAGCCTTGTAATGTATCTGGAGAACGTACTTGAGTTGCTCGCCTTTTGGAGATATGAAGAGGACCCCAGCGCCAGCCCCTTCAGGGTTGAAGGTGCCATTGAAGTACATCGTTCAGTGCTTCGGCCTCTCCAGGGAGGGAGGCTCTTAAATCTCAGTCCACTCAGCGATGAAGTCAGCTAGGATCTGGGACATGATCACATGACGTGGGCAGAAGTCGATGTTGAATGCCCCGAGTTTCGTAGACCATTTGACGACTCGGTCGTGGACATCCCTGTTGTGCTGGATTTTGCCGACCGGGTAGGATGAAACCACTCAGATCTTTGCGCTTGGAAGTAGTGATGTAGTTTACGAGAGGTGAAAGTGCATCAAGGACCCTAAGTGGGTTTTGGTGAATTGAATGACAAAATAATTAAAGGACTAACTTGTTTCCTTAAGATTGTGAGCAGGATTTGATTATCATATTTATGATGTGATATTGTCTGATAAGTTGAATATGTATCATATGGCTTACAATAAAGAAAATCAAGCGAGTTTGTGATCCCGTGATGCAATTATATGATCAATGGCAAGCAAGGGTGAAGTAAAACCTGGGGATTTGTTTTATGGTTTGATCTATAAGTTCCCAAATTATGTGATAGCTTGATTGACAAGTAAAGGAATCATTAAGAAAAGAATTGTGATATTCACAAATGGATACTGCAAGACTTCATGTGTATATGATAAAAAGACATGAGCTTATGTGTTACATACTGGTCTTGTTATTGGAAGTTTGCAATTATTGAGATAGTCTTTATCAATCAAGAACAAGCATTTTGAGAGGATTTCAAATGGTATTTCATTGTTGATGTCAAAAGCAAAGCTAAACTCAAAGTGGCAAGAATAGGTGAAGAAATCAAGCGAGATACTAGAGCGAGGGACTAAGCAAGCTTTGGTCAAGTGACGGCTTGGACTATGTGCGTTTTGCTAAGGTGAAGTGGCTAGTATCCAGGGGGTTTCAAAGTATCATATCTAAGCCTTACCAAGGGAAGCAATGCAATGCATCTAATCTATTGTGATTGATAAAATGGAGTGACTTAAGGATTCAAGTATATCTTATCATGAACAAGGGAAAATCTCAAGTCACTAGCTCAAGATGGATGTGCTCAAGATGATAGCTATGTTTGAGAGCCCTCAAACTACTATTGATCAAAATATGGCATGGATGAAGACTTACAAACTCAAGTTGATGATATAGTGTTTATATTTATTCTTGAGTATGGGTATGCCATACTATCAAGAGGGATGCAACATTAGCTAATTGACAACACCAAAAGTTCTCTTAATTGACCTATGTGAGATTGGCCCTAAGAAAACCCTTGAGTGAGCTTACTATCCCAGCTCAGCTAACAATGGTCGATTCAACCAGCGGGTGGACCGAGAGTGAGTGTTTGAGAGTTTTTGGGCTAACTTACCCAAACCGATCTAACCGGTTTGGCAGACCGGTCTGACCGGTCTAGGGGTTCAGGGAGCTAACAGCTAACTCAGCCATACCGGTCTGACCGGTTTGGCATACCGGCCCGACCGATCTAAGGGCAATGGCTAGTTTTTCAAACTAGACTAGTCCGACCAGTCTAGCAACCGGTCTGACCGATTTGATCAGCTCTAATGGCTAGTTTCTTGTTTATGGGGATATATATACCCCTTGGTCCCCTCCTTGGTGGGCTGCTGGTTACACACACCCCTAACATATCTAGTGACCAGAAAAGCTCTCCCCAACCTCTCTTTGTGAGACTTCAGTGATTCTTGAGAAATCTTTGAGTTGGGTTGAGACAGTGATCTTGTGTGAGCATTAGTGAGCTGAAAAGAGCAATCCATAACTTGAGCACTTGTGGTTTGCGTCGAGAAAGCCTTTAAAGTATTTTTTACTCTTGGAGGTGTGCCTCCTATACGGCTAGGCGTCACCGGCTAGCTCCCAAGGTGTGGTGAGCAGTTGCAAATTTGTGAGGGCTGTGATCTTGCCTTTGCAAGAAAAAAGATCATCTAGTGGAGATGAAAGAAGTGGTTGAAAGAGACACGGCTTGTTGGAAGGGAGTTGAAATAGACTCGTATTGCAATAGGCTCCTCAACGGAGATGTAGGATTCATTGCGGTGAATCTGAACTTCGGATAAACAAATCCTCGTGTCTTCATTTGGTTGGCTTCACTTGTTGATTTCTAGCAATTTACTTGTGCTTCCGCTTCAATCTACTTGGGTGTGCTCAAATTGTGTGCAGGGACTACTTTGCCCTATTGGAAATCATCTACATAAGCCACTCTCCAAATTTGGTTGGTGCTAGAAGTCAAGGAGGGACTTGAGCAGCACTTGGTGTGCCACCCTGCTTGGACCGGTCTGACCAGTCTGACCGGTTTGGTGAACTGGTCTGACCGATTTGGCCTAGGGAGTGCTATTGAGTGGGTTGAAGTTTTACAAATTGGTCAACTCACCTATTCACCCCCCTCTAGGCGACATCTCGGTCCTTTCAGGAGGTGATCAGGATTGCGTAGAGCAATTTTTGGAACTGCGTGTAGCGGATCTTGAAGTTGCTTAGGACCTCACTAACATAATATACTGGCCTTTGCACCATGTGTGTGGCTGGGTTCTTCGCGTTCTACAACTAGCACCGTGCTCACAATGTGTGTTGTCACAAAAATGTTTAGCTGCAGCGTTTCTTGGTCAGCTAGGGCTGTCAGGATGGGAGGGGTGGAGAGGAATGTATTGAGTTCCTCGAGGGCCTTGCAGGCCTCGTCATCCCACTTGAACTTGTCCACCTTCTTAAGCAGCTTGAAGAAGGGGAGTCCCTTTTCATCGAGCTTGCTGATGAAACGGCTAAGGACCGCCATCATGCCTGTGAGCTTCATGACATCATTTTTGCCGACCGGCTACGCCATGTTCCTGATGGCATCCACTTTGATGGGGTTGGCTACGATGCCGAGTTGGCTGACTATGAAGCCCAGGAGCTTTTCGGATGGGACACCAAAGACACATTTGCCCGGGTTGAGTTTCCATCGATAGGCCCGAAGGCTGTCGAAGGTTTGGTCGAGGTTGGCGATGAAGTTCTCTTTATCTTTAATCTTGATGACTATGTCATCGACGTAGGCCTCTATGTTTTTATCGAGTTGTTTCTTGAGGCAAACCTTGATTGCCTTTTGGTAGGTGGCGTTGATATTTTTTAACCCAAAGGTCATGGTGTTGTAAAAGTAGATGCCATAGGGTGTTATGAACGCAGTCCTATCTTGGTCGGTGGGGTTGAGGGCAATCTGGTGATAGCCTAAGTATCAATCAAGGAAGCACAGCAGGGTGCAGCCGACCGTGGAATCCAAGACTTGGTCGGTGCGAGGAAGAAGGAAGGGGTCTTTAGGGCAGTGCCTATTGAGATCGGTGTAGTCGATACATTCTCCATTCACCGATTTTCTTTTTTATAAGGACTGGATTTGCTAACCAGTCGGGGTGTTACATTCACGAATGAAACCGGTAGCTAAGAGCTTATTTATTTCTACACTAATGACCTCCTTGTAATCTTGAGCAAAACGACAAAGCTTTAAGGAGTGCTCAGCTAGCTCCTACGGGACACCGAGCATATCAAATGGTTTCCACGTGAATATGTTTGAATTGTCCCGAAGGAAGCTGGTGAGCGCGTCTTCCTATTTGGGGGTGAGGCCAGCCCCGATGAGGGCCGTCTTGGAGGGGTCTTCCAGGCTGAGGCAAATCTTCTTGACTTGCAGGTCGGGCTACAGTGCCATGGGTGCCGAGTCCACCTCTAGGTTTGTCAGCTGACTTTAGTCCACCTTCTTGGACTCGGCGAGCATCATGGTGGCATTGGCTGAGTACTCCAGGGTCTCGGCTTGCTGCACGGCTTCTGTGTCGCACTTGTAGGATGTTTCAACATCACCGACGATGGAGAGGATGCCATTTGGAGCGGGCATCTTGAGGATGAGGTAGGTATGGTTGGGGATCGCCATGAACCTCGCCAGCATTGGCCTGCCAAAGATGGCATGGTAGGAGGTCTTGAAGTTGGCAAGTTCGAATGTGAGGTGCTCGGTGCGGTAGTTGTTGGGGGTGCCGAACGTTACCAGCAGGACAATTCTCCTGATAGGATAGGACCCTTTACTGGGTACTATGTCGTAGAACGAGTCTTCGCAGAGAAGAAGCTGCTCAAAGTTGAAATCCATGCGCTTCAGGGTCTCGGTGAAGATGATGTTGAGGCTGCTGCTGCCATTGATCATCACCTTGGAGAGTAGGACTCTGTCAATGGTGGGGCATACTACGAGCGGGTAAGACCCAGGGTCCGGGATGTGCACCTAGTGATTTTCCCTGGAGAAGGTTATGGGCATCTCCGACCAGCGCAGATACTAGATTGGTGTAACGAAGATGAAGTGCACTTCCCGCTTTTGCATCTTGTGTTTGCGATTGCTGTAGAAAGCCTTAGGGCCACTGATGATGATGTTCACCTCCCACTCAGGGTACTAGAACTCGCTGTTGTCATTGCCGGTGCCCTGGTTGGCGTCGAGGTTGTGCTGGTCACAATGCTCTTCTCCGCGTTGGTCGTCGCGGTCGTTGCTGCGGTGGTTATTTGGGTCATCGCGGTGGCGGTAGTCGTGGCGGTTATCTTCCTTGCGGTAGTTATTCCGGCAAGGCCGCTTGTATTCCGCTGGGGCATCGAGCTATTTTCTTGAGGACTGTGTGGTCCTGAAGGTTGTGGCGTGCATCCTTGTGGATGGGGCCCAGGGCATTCAACGTATCGTCGAACTCCTATTGGAGGAAGGTTGTTTGCCTCGCAGGGTCGGCTTCGCACGGCGAGGTCCTTAGGGTCCCTCTTCCGAAGTCGAGATGGCTCCGGCCGAGGTTGGTGCTGGTGGTCTTGATGGGTCAGCGGTTCATCATCATTGTTGTGGTGGTGCTTGCCATCCTGGAATTAGAAGTGCTTACTGCATCATGTGTTCGACCGTCTTGGGAGCAGCTTGGAACATGGTGTGGAACATCAAGCAGTTCTTGAGGCTGGTGTGGAAGTACCAGATGACGTCGCGGTCTTCAACACCGCCATCCTATTGTGGTTATCGAAGAAGCAGGTGACATACTCGCGAAGAGTTTCATTCTTCCGCTGGCAGACTTGGCTGATGTTTTCCCTATTTCTAGGTCGAGTGTATGTAGCCTGATAGTTCTGGGTGAAGGTTCTAGCGAGCTGTCCCCATGTGTCGATGTAGCCTCGCGGGAAGTTTTTGAGCCATAGAAGAGCTGCACTTCCCATCCCCATGTGTCGTAGGTGCCGTGCGCAGCCTTGACCGGGGTGCAGTACGTCTTCAGCCACATCTTCGGGTCGGAGCAACCATCATACCTCTCGTTGATGGATTGCTTGAAGGTGGGTAGCCACTGGACAGCCTTGAGGTGGGGGGTGAACATGGCAAACCCATCGATGCCCATGTCGTCGACTTCCAGGAGGCAGTAGTGTACCGGGAGGGGCGTGGGGCGTGCGCCGTTGTTATCTTGGGGTGGATTGTAAGCATCACCAGGGGCGCTGTAGCGATGGTCGTAATTGTCACGGCAGCGTAGCTCCTCCTCCCGGCAGTTGTGGGCTTCCTGCTCCACGTCACGGTTTTCCTGGTTGCCGACCCCTGGAGTGCTGAAGTCGCGGTTGTATTGGTTGCGCCGGTGGAGCTCCGCGTTGTCCCGCTCCTGGTGACGGTTGTTGAGCTCACCACGGTGGTCGTGGAGGTTGTCGTGGAGGTCGCGATCAGGTTGCCGACAAGGCCGACCACGGCATTCGCCGTCTCCTCATCTATCGCGGTGATGGTTGTCATGGTGGTGGTTATCTGGTCGGGGGCCATCGTCATCGGGGTGGTGGTTGTTGCTTTGGGATTGGTCCACCTCCTCCTCTTTAATGGGCTCCAGCTGACCTCCCCTGCAGCGGCTGTGATCAGCTCGGCTGCGATCGGATCTACTCTGAGTCGATCGGCTTCAAGAGTGCCGGGTAGATGTTGATCTGGAGTGCGATGATCAGCTTCTTGAGCATGCTGGAGCCTAGGCCCTCTCCTCGATTTGGGCGTTAGCGATGCGGATGCGTGCCCAGATCCACTGCAGTTGCTCTGAGTCTGGAAGATTTTCTAGGTCAGCAAAAATAGCCCCCAGGTTGGCCTGGGGTGTGGTGAAGACGTCATGACCGGCCTTTTCAAGGTCGGCCTGCAGATTACGGGCATGTAAGGGATGCCTATGTCGCCTCCAGCACCCCTTGGTCACTGTTGTCGCTGCTGTTAGGTGCCGGCTGGATAGGCAGTGCGCCAGCCACTACGGGGGTGGCAGGTGGCTTATGAGCTTGCTCGGCTCATTCCTGTTGGCGATGTCTGCAGTAGTCTCGGTTCCTCTCATTGTGCCGTTCCTCCTGGGAGGAAGTTTCGCCATCACGAGGAGGTTAGTCGGCGGAGACAGTGAAGACTTCCTGATCTTGTGATGTAGCGCTTCCGTCACCGCCCTCGTCGTAAGGGTTTGGGGTTAGGGTGAAACGAGGGACCTGGAACTCGTCACAGTCTAGAAACTGGGTGGGTTCAGGTGGATCGTCAGGTTGGACCTTGAAAAACTGCACAAGTTTTTTGGAAAACACGGCAGCCGAGTTCTTGATGCCAAAAGGGGCACGGGGAGAGCACTGCGCTGACCTTCCGGGGCGTAATGCCACCTTGAAGAGGTTGATGCACTCAGCAATGGTGTTGCTTATGGGATCTAGCCCCACGATTAGATCAGAGGGTGTGGGTGGGCGGGATGCCACGAGGATGTGCAGGATCCTCTCTGAGAGAGAGAGAGAGAGAGCCGACCTGCTAGGCAAGTAGCATGATGATCCTGGGGTGAAGACCTTGCTTCGTCGATGCAGGTCTGATGGATGCTGATCTAGCGGCTGACATCGACTCGGCGATAGAGGTGGTGTAGTCAGAGTCCACTGGCATGCTCCCAAAGTGGAGCTGGATCAGATTGGCGAGGAAGTCCTTCATGCTCTCAGGGAAGATGACGCCAGGGTGGGATGCCATCGAGCTCGCTGGGAAGGATCTCACGATCACCCCTACATAGCACGCCAACTGTCAGTCCACCATGGGGTTACCCAAGTGGTAGATTTGTAGGTGGGGGAGATCGCAAGACTAAGAACTCAAATGGTAACACAGAGATGCAAGGTTTAGACATGTTTGGGCCTCCAAAGAGTAATACCCTACGTCCTGTATTCTGGTGGATTGTATTGCTGATCGTAGGTGTGAAGAGTCAACATAACATGCGCTCGAGGGGGAGGGAGGCACCCCTGGCCGCCTTATATAGGCTGATGACCTAGGGTTACAATCGAATAGGATCTAATCCTAGTTGGTTGTTACAAGGACATCAATCTGAGTTGGTTTACAACAAGTATCCCATGATATCTGGGCAGAATCCGTTCGTTCGGCCTCTGGACTTGAGCTACACGTATCTTCATGCCTTGACCCACACGGCGTGGTCAGGCGGGCCCACCTATCAGACCCGACCAGTATCCTGGTCAGTGGGGACTCGTGGGGGTACCCTTATCCCTCACTCTGCATTCTTTCTTCTCCATTGATGGTCAGTTGGAAGGAAACAACGATGGTCAATATAACATATCTTGTTCTTCAATCTTCTTGAGCAAGGATCCTTGTCACAACACACACAGGCATAATAACCTTTCGTGACTCGCCCCGCCAATGTGCTTAGTGCTGGATAATCATGTATGCACCAAGTAACCACAGCATGCAGTTTAAAGGTTTGTTGACTACAAGCATCATATGCATCGACACCCTTCAGGTCCAACAGCTCATCTATGAGAGCTTGCAAGAAGACATCAAAACCCTTTGATGGAGAACTCAGCCCAGGGATCAATAATGCCATCATTAAGTTTGATTCTTCCATGCATACCCATGGTGGCATGTTATACGGCACAACAAATACTGGCCACATACTATATGAGTTGGTCATGTTGCCAAATGGATTGAAACCATTGGTTGCAAGGCCAAGTCTAATGTTCCTAGCATCCTTTGCAAATTGCGGCCAATTTTTATCGAAGTCTTTCCATGCCTCGGCATCAGCTGGATGGCTAAGCACATTGTCCACCGGTTGTCACTTCAACATGTGCCATTGTGCATCCTTTGTGGTTTTTGATTGAAAAAACATCCTATTCAGCCTTGGAACCAACGGAAAATGCCTCAATACCTTCTAAGGAACATGCTTCTTGTTGTCTGCATCTTTCCGTCTTGAATCCGCTTCACAACACACTGGGCACACATCATGCCGCTAGATTCTTGTGAAACAATACACAATTATTCTTGCAAACATGGCACGTATGTACTTCATTGCATCATCGTAAGATGTCGGAACACATGCTCCTGGGAAAGCAAGGGATACCACCTTTTAGAATCACATTGAATGCAACATTGCTGATCTGATAGAAATACTTGATTTGAAGTAACTTCACAACAAATGTAAATTGTGTATATTTAAATCCCGGTGACACCTTACGGTTTATATGTTAATTTATAAATTCTAACATTTTCCCTCCAAGCTCTTTAGCGTAGCACATGTCGGCTATGATTTTAGGAAGTCCATCTTCAGTGCCTTCATCCTCCTCCATACCCAATATGTGTTTGTTTTCCTGAACCATTTCCTAATCATCATCTGCAGAATTGCATTATCCATAACCCCCTCATCCGGCAGAATTGCAATTTCCTCAACCCCATCATCCTACAGAATTGCATTTTCTTGAACCCCATTATCCTACAAATTTGCATTTTCCTAAACCCTATCCTCGAGTGTTTCTCTATGATGGATCCACCTAATGTAGGTTCTTGCCATCCCAGTCAAAAGTAAGTGCAGGTTCACCTCATCTACAATACATCTAGACTAATTCAGGCATCCACGACACATGCATAGTATTTGTTCATCATTAGAGTATCTACTCTGAACAAATTCCAGGAAATCATTGACCCCTTTCTCATGCTCGGGGTTGAATAGATGACAACTGTGTATCCAACGTCTATCCATATGGGAAATTTTGGCGAATTCAACTCAAAATTACTGACCAGATTGACGCACCGTAGTTGGAAGCACCAGATTTGTGCTGTCGTAGGACTAAGCCGCCATGGGAAGGCACAAATCTCCGTCGGAGTGCTCCGTTCTGGCCGCCTTCTCGCTGTTCTTCTTTTTTCCCTATCACGGGAGCGCGACAGCGGGTAAACTATTTTTTGGCTGCAACACGGGCTTTTCTGCCACCAAATACCACACTCACCTTAAACTTACCTTACATTTGGGACCCGATCGTGGTAAAGACTTCCCATTTGATCGGTAATAGGTTCCACTCATGGGAGGAGCACATTTTCCATTTTATTTTACCGCCCTATTTAACAGCTTAAATTTACATGTGGGGCCCTCGTTGGTTTATGATATTTCGCGGAGTTTATATCGTCACAAAACCACCATGTAACAGCGAGTGACGATTTCTTTTTGGCTATAGTAGTAACTTTTATGACATTTTGTAACTTTGTCACTAAATTTGCTCGGATGTCAAATTTTATGACGTTTTAAGCTAGAAACGTCATAGATCTATGATGAGAACAAATGTGTCATAAAATTTTCATCATAGATCAACACATTTCTTCGAGTGCATTACAGTGTGCAGACTTTTTACAATTGTATGTCGTCCCTTTGAAATGCATCCCTTTCTTTCTTTAGATGTGGTTAGTAGGAAGAAATCGATGTTGACCCATATACGCGACCTTCCTACAGTGTTTCAAATACATGCTGTCTGTTTCATCTAAGCAGTGGTTGCAGGCCCGATATCCCTTGTTTGTCTATCCGGAAAAGTTACTTAGCGCATGCCAATCCTTGATGGTTACGAACAACAATGCTCGTAGGTCAAAGCTCTCTTGTTTATCCTCATCCCACAGATGTACACCTTTTTGATTCCAAAGCAGTAAAAGTTCTTCAACCAACGGTCTTAGATACACATCAATGTCGTTGCTGGGTTGTTTTGGGCCTTGGATAAGCATCGGCATCATAATGAACTTCAGCTTTATGAATAGCCAGGGAGGAAGGTTGAACATACATGGGGTCATAGGCCAAGTACTATGACCACTGCTCAACTCATCGAAACTCACCAAATGGATTGAAACTTAAACCAAACCTTATGTTCCTTGTATCCCTTTCAAAATCTAGAAATTCTCTATCAACTGATCTCCACTAGACCCCATCAGCGGGGTGTCTCACCATGTCATCTTGCTTACGTTCTTCTTTGTGCCATCGCATCAACTTAGCATTCGCCTTATTTGAGAACAAATGCTTCAAATGTGGAATTATAGGGAAATAACACATCACCTTAGCAGGAACTCTCTTCTTGGGAGGCAACCCCTTGACATCACCAGGATCTTCTCACCTGATCTTATACCGCATTGCACCGTACATAGGATAAGCATCCAATTTCTCATATTCATCACCATGATACATGATACAATCATTAGGATATGCATGTATCTTCTGAACCTCCAATCCTAGAGGGAAGCATGTTCTGCTTCATATGTTGTAGACGACAATTCATTATTCCTGGGAAGCATGTTCTTTACAATTTTCAATATCCCCTGAAATGCCTTATGAAACACACCATTTTTTTGCCTTCCATTGCAGCATTTCCAGTGTACTACCTAGCTTTTTATGCCCCTACTTGCAATCTGGGTACAACAATTTTTTGTGGTCATCTATCATACGCTGCAACCTTTCTGATTCGTTCTCAGTTTTGCAGTCTTTCTGTGTATCCCGTAGCACCTAACCAAGATGATCAACAAGGCCATCTTTTGCAAACTCTTCTTCGTGAGCCTCGCCCAATGTAGTATCTACAAAGGCTTGGCCTGCAGCTTATTCCGGAATGTTGTTATCATCCTCCTCTTCTTCGCCGTCTTCCATTGTAATCCTTCTTTCGCCATGCTTGGTTGAAACCAAATATTTATGCATGAAACCGTAACTAAACAAGCGGACTCGCCGCTAGGAAGAGTAGTCCTTCTTGTTACCACATGGGAAGCATGGACAACATATAAACCCCTTCTCTGGCTTGTTGGCTTTGGCCACATCAAGAAAATAATGCAAGCCATCAACAAAATCCTTGGTCCATCTGTCTGCGTTGTACATTCCCTGCCGGTCCATTTGCATCGTATTACGTGAACAATGGACATAGGTCTTTGTATTAGATAAAGAACTTGATCAATATTAAGTAGGGGGAAAAAAGAGTAAATTTGTTTTTAGTCCTTGCAATAAATATGAGATAAATAAATTATTGGTCAAAGAAATAGATTTATTGTTAAATTAGAGTGACATGAAAAATTACACCAATCAACCTTCATATCATTCACTAGTTCGACAAAAAGAAAAATGCTAGAATCCTAGAACAAGACAATAAAGATACACTAAAGACAACAGATGTTCCACAGTGGACTTCATGGAGTCAAGAATCCTAAAATAATGGTAGAATAGAGCAGCAGGTTTGCCTCCAAGCCATCTCTGTGGTGACGGTTGCTCCCAACCAAGTTTATGGAGAGCCACCCCCGCTCCTCTAGTACTAGAGAATGTAAGCACATTCATGCCATGTGCAGACACAATTCTCTGGTATTGGAGGAGCGGAGGTGGTACATCTATTGCTAGTCCATCTGCATCGTATTACGTGAAAAATGGACATAGAGCTTCATATTAGATAAAGAACTTGATCAATATTAGATAGGAAAAGAAGAGTAAATGTGTTTATAATATTTAGTCCTTGCAATAAACATGAGATAAATAAATTATTGGTCAAAGAAATAGAATTATTGTTAAATAAGAGTGACATGAAAATTACACCAGTCAACCTTCATATCATTCACTAGTTCGACAAAAAAATGCTAGAATTCTAGGACAAGACAACAAAGATACACTAAAGACTACAAGCGCTCCATAGCGGACTTCATGGAGTCAAGAATCCTAAAATAATGGTACAACAGAACATCTTCGAGTCCACATACTCTGGCTGAATATCATAAAGGAATGTTGAAATAATTGTCTAAATGTCTTTTGGAGCAAGTACCACATTTTCATAATAGAAGTATGGTGGCGCAATAGCTTGTTCAGGCAAAAGATCTATTCACTGAGGATGACCCATTTTGGCAATCCAAAACCAATCAAAAGCTGATAGGTTAAGGCCAGTGAACACATCTCTGCCTAAACAGGCTATTGGGCCACCATACTTTTATTATGAAAATGTGGCTCCAAAAGGCATTTGGAAAACTATATCAAGATTCTTTTATGATATTAAGCTAGAGTTTGTGGACTCGAAGTTCTTGTGTTCTACCATTATTTTAGGATTCTCGACACTATGGAGCATTTGTAGTCTTTAGTGTATCTTTTGTTGTCTTGTTCCAGAATTCTAGCATTTTTCTTTTTATCAAACTAGTGAATGATATGAAGGTTGACTGGTGTAATTTTCATATCACTCAAATTTAACATGCAAACTATCCAAAAATTGTAGCAAGGACCAAATTCTATTTCTGTGACCTACATTTTATTTACCTCATTTTATTGCAAGGAATAAATATTATAAACATATTTACTTTATGTTTTTCCATACCTAATATTGCAAGTTCTTTATCTAATACGAATCATATATAACAAGCAAGCTATCCATGAAATTGTAGCTCAAAAACATGTATAAACAAAAAATCTCTCCATTCTCCATAGCTCATTCTAAAAAACTCAATTTTCTCTATCTCAAAGTATAAAACAAAACATAATAACAACAAAAGAAGGGAGGATGAAGTGGCTAACCTTTGCAACACTTTGGATGAGTGAAATCCCCATGAAGTTGAAGGAAAAAATCGGGCAACATCTCCCGCCCTAAGTTTGCTTGGTCGCCATGGAGAAGAAGCCCGAGCTCTCGGTCTAAGTTGCTCAAGCTCGGGGAGGAAGAAGGGGATTTTTATAGGTGGGGCGTTTAGTCCCGGTTGGCACCAATTGAGACTAAAGGCCATCCATTTAGTCCCAATTGGAATTACCAACCGGGACTACGGGACTAAATGGATGGTCTTTAGTCCCGGTTGGTGTCACCACTGAATCAGTCGGTGTGATCAGTTCGGCTCGTGATCAGCTCAAAATCAGCTATGGAACTTCTAGAAGTTATTTGAGGCCTCACCAATTCACACGGTGGGAATAGGAACCGGTGTGGCGGATGGGTCAGTGGTGTTTGGCTAAGGAAGGAAATGACTCAGAGGACTCACCGATTGATACGGTGATGGTCAAGAAGAGGCACCTAATCAGCCGGTGACCATGGCATCCTGGTGTTAGTTGTGCAATGGCTACCAGGAATAGTATCACTGATTCATTTGGTGATGTCATCTAGGGGGCACCAAATAAGTCGGTGATCACAGGTTCTGTGACCGTTAGATCAACTGCTAGTTCTTGGACTTGGGGGTGTAAATACCCCATTGCTCGGCCATTTCAAGAGTGTTAGAGCTTGGAGAAGCTATAGTGGTTCTGTGACCATTAGATCAACTGCTAGTTCTTGGACTTGGGGGTGTAAATACCCCATTGCTCGGCCATTTCAAGAGTGTTAGAGCTTGGATAAGCTATAGTTTTGGTTCTCACATACACACAAGTTCTCTATCAACAAAAGTGCTAAAGAGAAGTGAGGTATAAGGGTACCCACGGGTTCCCACCGACCAGGATATTGGTCGATCCTGATAGGTGGGCCTGCACGACCATGCCGTGTGGGCTAAGGCATGAAGACACATGGAGCACAAGTCTGGAGGCTGGGTGAATAGATTCTGCTCGGATATCACAGGATACTTGTTGTAAACCGATTCAGATTGCTTTCCATGTAACAACCGACTAGGATTAGATCCTATCTGATTGTAACCCTAGGTCGTCAGCTTATACAAGGCGGCTAGGGGTGCCCCTCGATGGCACAAAAACTCTTCGCACGTGCGATCGGCAATACAATCCACCAGAACACAATACGTAGGGTATTACTCTTCGGAAGCCTGAACCTATCTAAACCTTGCACCCCTATGTTACCATTCGAGTTCTTGGTCTTATGATCTCTCCTACCTACAAATCTACCACCTAGGTAACCCCCTAGTAGACCGTCGGTGACTAAATCTGACAAGAAAAATAAGACAATTAGCATAAGGCTTAGGTCTTGATTAGTGCTACTTTAGGCCTATTAGCGCATTGCTTTATGGAGTAGCCTAAGGTTAGGTGAGGTTTGTATAGCTCCTTGTTATCGGTACTTGCGTGCACTAAGAGTTGTAAATCTGGGGCATGTAAGTCTTACGAGACCCTCCAACCGTGTTTGTGGAGTGATCGCTAGTGCATGTGGAAGGGAGGAGAGGCCCTTGGTATTTTGCCGAAGCCCTAACAAGTGAAGAGCAGCAAGGAGCATCCGGGAGAGGCTAGGTGGAGACCTACTTGCTTGTGGGGAAGGCCCATCGGCTATCCTACGGAATTACTTGAATGGGAAATTTATGCCCTTGCAGGGGCATTCCCTTTGAGAGGGGCTCCAACAACAAAGACTAGTGGAAAGCTTTGCTTTCCGATATCTTGGTAAAAATTGTCGTGTCACCATGCCGTGAGTTTGCCTTCTCTACCACATTAACATTCCGCATTTCTTATTGCACTTTACATTCCATGTATAACTTTCCTAGGATTGCCATGTGTAGTTTACAGGATTGGAACATAGGGTGCCAAACTCTTTTGAGGTAGAGATAACAACACATAAAAAAATCTAGTGCACATCTAGATAGAAATTGGAATAGATTTTTATATATGCTTGGAGCCTTAGGTTTTTGGAAAACCCAAGTCACCCCCCTCTTAGGGTGTCACAGACCCTTCACCACCACATTGTCATCTTTGTTCTTGGGGAGGTAGGGTGTGCTCTTTGTCTTGTGAACCTTCAAGTAAGGCTTAGTGTTGGAGAAGATTTTCTTCTTCTTTTCTTCCCCATTCTTCTTGTTCTTGCATTCATAGGACTTGTGACCTTCTTGATGGCATGAATAGCAAGTCACGGTTGCTCCCTTTCTCAAGCTTCACCATCTTAGGACAGTTATCCTGAGAAGGTTTTTTCTTGCTCTCATTTGCCTTCTTCTTGCCCTTGAGCCTTGTCATGTCCTTCATGAGCCTATCCACCTCTTGCTTGATCTCTTCATTTTCTTGAGCAATGAGATCATCACATGCTTCTATAACAATATTCTTTGCACAAGTCTCATTGTAAGATGGTGAGCAAGATATATATCAATTAAATCAATGCAGGAAGTAAAGGTATCATTTTTAGGTTTGCTATGAATAGGTGTGGATGCCTTATTTGGGGTAGTTTTAGCTCGTTCAAGGACCTCAATTTTATTAGTTAGGTCATAATTTTGGTCTATGACCAAATCAAACTTTTCGACCCATTCTTCATAATTGGATGATGAGCTAGCTAATTTTTCTTTGAGTTCGTTGTTCTTAGAAAGAAGTTTTGTTACAGCTACCTCTTAGCTGATGCACAAGCTCATGAATGGAAGGAGAGGAGTCATCATCACTTACATAGCTACCTATACCTTTGGCCATTAGGCAACAAGAAGGCGATTAGGTAGAAAATTAGGAAGAATTTAGTTAGAAATTTTGTTAGAAAATGTAGTTATAAATTAAATTCTTAATTTTAATTTTTTACTTGAATTTGTTGTCTTTTCAAATGAGTTGTCTAAATATCGACAATTTTTTTCACGTGGACAAAAAACTTATCTGTTTTGATGGTCTCTAATTGGTTCTTCATCTCATGCTTGTGTTTTCTTTGAATTTGAATAATTAGTTAAGTTCTTGTGGTGGAACTTGTGCATGCAGGTTTGAGTTCTAGACTTCGCACATGTGCTTGCATTTTTCTAGAAATTAATTATGCCTTTTCTTTGATAGGCAACAATCCCGCTGACAATGACATGCCTATGGCGACTTTTGAATCTCAAAATCAGTCAGTCTAGTCTCTCAAATACACTAATAGGGTTAGATGTACGTGTGCGTTTTTTAGGGACGAAGGTATGTTAGTGTTTGTATCTGTACCATGTTTTGAAAAATAAACAACATTATTGCGAACTTTGAGTTCCTACGTAAAGGTTGCGCTTGAATACAATAACAATGTTTAAGATAAGACAATAGTTGAACGACAATGAAAAATTAAGATATTCTTCTGCCCAAAAAATAGTCATTCTAGCGTTATCCTAAATCAAACTATCTTAGTTTAAAAACTCGACCGGCGGAGGAAAGACGACCCCCACGGCATTGCACTAAGAAGAAATCTCACCAATCCGGTCGAGAAAACTCCGGAACCCAGCTTCACCCTATAGGACCACACCGTAACCTGGGCCGACCACGGCCAACTAGGTTGGCGACCACTACAACTACCCTATGGTAGGAGGGCTCAAACCAACCATAGGTGCCATAGGCTGGTGCCCTGCTACTAGTTGCTAGCGATTGCTGCCATCAGGATTTGAGCCCTGGTTGATGTCTCCCTCAACTGGGGAGCTTACCACTACACTATCTTAGTTTATAGAGAACAGTATCAATAAATATGAAAAAAATAGATATCTATGAAAATATGTTTCATGGTGACGTTAATGAAACATATTTAATGTAATTAATATTAATACTTATTATACAAACTTGATCAAACTTAATTAAGATGGCTTGACTTTGGAAAAAAAATTAGAATGATACTCTTTTTCTCGAGACGAAGAGAGTACTTTTTAAACACAAAACAACTCGATTTTCCACTAGATCATAATAGTATGCTTACTGTAGTATACATCTTTGCGTGCATGTATCAACATTCTCTTTGCATGAAAAGAAATCAAGGAATTATTCCCTGTATATATAAGATGCAAAGGAGCTGGATGGGATGCAAGGCTGGTCGAGCCAAGAATAAAGGGCATGGACATGGAGTATATCCCTTGCCTCTGTCATGCCTGGCTCCAATTGGCACTGCACTAAAGGAAACACTCCACAGAGATGATGCTCTTGGTGCTCAAGTGAATTGAAGGAGCAAACACTGGACTCACGTTGCAATCAACATGACAGCATCTACTATACTATTCTAAGACTTGATGGTCGATCTATTCCTTGCTTGCCAGAGGGACTCCAGGAGGAAGACATCACAGTCATGCCTGCTCTCTACTCTTTCTGCACACCCTTTTCCTCTTAGAATATTTTCTTGGAAAGCATGTGTACAGGTATAAGATTCATAGCTTGTAGTGGTAGTAATCCTTGCGTTTGGAGCCAAGATGCCGGCCGTATGTAGGACCTCAAAGGTAAAGACGTGGGGGGCGGGCAAGCCCACTTTCAGCAAAGTGTGTCCTTTTTTTAGAAGCAGGGATCCTGCTGCCGGATGATGCAAATTAGGAGGCTTCATTTAAGACCCGACAAACGATTTCCGAAGCCTAGTTGAAAAAAAATACAGAAAACCTGTCAACAGTTTGGGAAGCTAGTTTAACATTTTCTAAAATTTGTCAAAAGTTTCTGAATAAACCTGGTTCAATACTTTTTGAAATCTCATAGCAGTTTCTAAATTTAGTTCGACAATTTCTAAACCTACCTATAGTTTATGAAACTAAAGGACAGGAAAAGCGACCAGAGTGGGGTGAATGGGAGCCAATTCAAATTTTCTCCAAGAATTTCGGCTAAACTCCCCCAATCCTCTCTTCTAGCAAAATCAAGTCCACTTAGCTATACACAAGCTAGTGGACCTAGGAATGATGCTAGGAACCCAATTTGAGAATAGCGAAAGCAAGAAAGAGTCCAAATGAGTACCAGAAGAAGGACTTTGAAACACAACACCTCTGTGCGGAAAAATCCGGACAAACCTTCAGAAAATTCTAGATTTTCGAAGATTTCCGGAGAAACCTTCGGAAACTTTCGGAGGTCCGGAAATTTCTGGAATTACTTCCGGAATATTCCGGAATCCCAGATTACAGCCTTCGTGAGGAGAGAAGAAAAATCCAAAAAACTAAACCAAATGACCTCCAAAAATCACGAAATTTGAACCATAGCCTCACAACAACATTCCAAAGGTGTTCCCAAAGTTCCAAGTCAAAAAGCTCATGAATTTATCACAATATTCCATGAATTTGGAGAAGGGCACAAGAAGGGGATTTTTGGAAAATCTCAAAATCCAAGGTGCTCATGCATGGATTTGCTAGGGAATCATCCTAGGTGTTCTTGCACATGTCCTAGCACCGATTTGTCCTAAGAAAAATACCTCAAAACGCTGTCAATCGTGAGATCCAAAAATGCACCAAAAAATGCTCCGAAAATGGGGAAAAAAATAAATTTCAGATCTTGAGAAGGAGAAGCAATTGAGCATGAAATTGATTCTTGGATTATTCCACCATGTCTGGTTACAAGCCAATCCTAAGCACAGACAAAGCTTGGATGGCAAAAAGATCAACACAAAGATCCACTCTTTTCTCCCTCTCTCCCTCTACCAAAGACTCTCACAAAATAAATGAGTAGCCTGCCACCAACTAGCCCAAGGGATGGCTGCCCCAAACAGCCCTCCTATACATATATAGGCATTTGGCAAATGTCCAAAATTCCCTTACATTAAGCACACAACCCAAATACCCCCTAGGGGTAAAGTCGTCCAACTTTTTCTTCGCTCATTGGACAGACCCGGCGCCTTCACAACTTCGCTTTGCCTCGACGCAAGCTTCACGATGGTGCCACGTGTCCTTCGACTCGATGCCGTCATGTCGCACCGGACTCGTCCACCGGTTTTGAGGCCAACCCGGTCAAACCCTCTTGCACACCACGTAGGCGTGACTCATCCCCGATTTTGAGGCCAAACCGGTCAAACCCTCTTGCACACCCTACAGGCATGACTCATGCCCGATTTTGAGGCCAAACTGGTTAAACCATCTTGCATGCCGCGTATGATGTGACTCACCGATGTTGACGCGTGTTTGGCCTCTGCTAAGCCTTCGACGCCTCCATGTCTTTTGCTCCTGGCTCCCGGGCCGCCTACTCGACTTACCTCCATCCTTCTTGACTCGACCGACGTCATCTCCATCACCGTCCGTGTACTCTTGCTCTTCCGTGCACCATGTGGATTGCCCATGACTCTGCCTGGACTCCTCAGGTCCCTCAGTCCAAGCCTACTCGTATCCACCCTTCACAACCCTAGTACATCAGCATGAACCTTTCGCTTGACCTTCACCTCATGCTGTCGACCCCCATGTCGCATCCTATACCTGCACATCATAAGCCAAGAGATACAACACACAACATATAGTTTACACAAACACCACAACACAACGCACACAACACAACACATCCGGTTAGCCGTTAGCATAATCAAGCATATATGAAATATGGACTCAACCGGTAAAGCCTCAAATCATCTAGTCAATCACTCATCACAATTAGACCAAGGCACATCTCAACTTGGTCTCTCAGAAACCCCACAACAAATCTTTTTAATAACGAATCATACAACTGTGTAATAGTAGTTCATTATGCAAAGTTTAGGGTTTTGTTTCTCCATGGCGACCATAATGTGGTTGGGGACTTATGCTTCTTCCATCTCTTTGTAAGTGGCGCGATGGCATACACAATTTCTGCGATGAAGATCTTGAAAGGTGTTTTTCTCAGCATTATTGTGGATGGTGTTTTGATGGTGTTTTTATTGACACCGGTTTTGACCAGAATCAACTGTTGCGGATAAGGTTTTGATAGCCGATAAAGGAGAAAGAAAGAGCCTGAAGTTGATGCCGCATTGACCAGGACTAGCCGCTGTTGACCACGATTCCAAAAGCCGATGGAAGACTTTGTGGGCCTAGTCTGAAGTGAAATCGATTCCACCAAGTAAAGGGAAGGTATGGAGATTTATCTTTAGTAGTTTTTAGAAATAGCTATAATAGTTCATATCGTATTCGACTAGGGTTTTAGCTTGCTTCAAGGTATAAATATAAGCCAGTGAGCCTTGTAACAATAATAATCAATCAATCAAATACAACCTTTCAGCGCCACGCTGCCAAAACCTTAGGAGCAGGAGTAGAGCAGATTCAACGAGTTCTTTCCTGCGCGTAAGGCTGCATCGGCTTCGATCTTGTGCGAGCTTTTAAGTACCGTCAACCTGTCATTACAACCTCTATCAGAACTTTCTAAGGTAAGTATTATATTATGATATTGTTGTGTGGCTAGTTATCGAGTTATCTTAGATTGCAAGTAGAACTTTCTAGACTTTGTCAAATATTCTGCTTATCTTCGACGTTGCTCACAGTTATCGAACAGCTTAGATTTGGTTAGGTTGTCTTCATCAGCTCCCTTGCCTTGTTTAAACATTCACAGTTATCAGATCATATCAGCTAGTAGATCTGGCATGCTTTTCTTGCTTTATATATGCTAGGACCAATAGATCTTTACCCCTGCCCCTCGTATTGCTAACTGTTAGGCCTCTGACGTCAGCACGCTACTGTTGAGAGCTGATGCTTTGGTCGGGTCTTATCCGTATCTCACAGAAGCATGATGATGTCATTGAGCCGATAGGGGCGTGTACGAGGCCTTGGTACTGTGAGCTTGTCTGTTGAGATTAACGGGTCGAAGTTAATGCCTTCTCACCGTGTTACCTTGTCTAAATTTAATTACATGGTTATGACATTGATTAGACTTTGTTACCTTAATCGGCTTGTAAGCGGTATGCAAGAGGTCCTACGTGATTGTGTTCTAGTCCTTTATATTGTTAGATCGAGGTTAATGCCCTCTCATTTGTGTTACCTTGTCTAAGTTTAGTACACTTATCAAGATATTAGTTAAGATCTGTTAATGTATCTAGCTTACGTACAGTCAGTATCGGCTGGTCCTTGTTGCTATGTTCTAATCTTTTAAGTCAATAGATTTATGTAAATGCCCTCTCATTCGTGTTATCTTGTCTGATTTCAATACACTTATCAAGATATTCCGTCAGTCGATGTTCCCAATTGTTAGATGTAGAATCGACGTCTAGATCAACTCAGCACCAGATAACCTTATCTTTTTCTCCTCTACCAACATTTTTGCTTCTTCCCGAGCCGTGACGAAGGACATGCCGCCGCTCTACCTCTTGTGGTCTCGCCCTCCACCTTCCTCTCTCAACGCTGGAGCAACCTGGCAACGACGACACGGCCTCCGAACACCATCCTCCCCCTTGTGGTGCCTCATAGCTCCTATGACCTGAGCTCCCCTAATGCGGCCTCCTATCTCAAAGAAATCATCTTCTTCAAGTACGGTGACCCAAGCTCCCTCACTGCAGCCTCCTACCTGCCCAGCTCTGGCGATGCCACCATCAACGCTGCCATCCTCCATCGCCGCCCAACACTAACCCATTGAGATCGGCGCCCTCACCGCCTCCACCGCCCACCGGGAGTCTCCCACCGCCCGCTTCAACGGCATCCCCGCCACCTCCACCGCCAGCTGGCAAGCTGCCCAAGAGCTCCCTTTACAGCCGAGCAGCAAGGTAAGCCCCCAAACCTCCAAATCCTAAAACAAACTCTCTTCCCATTCAATCTTTAATACAAATCTGGGTGACTGATAGATAAGCTAGATCTCAGTCGATTGAAGAGGAGTAAAACTCTTTTTATAATCAGTACCCCTAATAATATATTGTTTTGATACAATGTCTTTAAAAATGTGGTGTTGGCGCTAAAATCGGCCAACACACAAACGTACTCAAACATGCGACACGCGGAGGGGCTCTTTGCAACTCCTCTGTGTGGGCCGGTCAGACTAGTATGGTAGGCCGGTCAGACCGGTCTCGCCGGGGAGCCCAGCGAGGATCCAATGAAAATGCCTACTTGGGACGGACCCAGTCGTCGCAGGCGCACCTTGGGCTGTCCTGGGCTCGCAGGCCAGCTCGGATGCCTCCTCATGCCATGGAGACAGGAGAAGAATAGCACATGGGGTTGGAAAAGTAGGGTAACGAGAACTTCCTTCCTGCACCCAGCTCAGGTAAACCCATGACCCACACTCCCCCTCGGTCCACACGCACGAGTCCACGAGTGCACCAGCACAGTTACAGTGCAGCCCCACACTCTCTCTCTCCCTCCCCATGACTTACGGGTGCACCATGTGGCCTGCCACGTGGACCACGCCAACCTCACATGCTGCATCACCCCCTTGGCCTGTTAGCGTCTCCCTCTTTTTCATTGCTATGGCCACCCAAACAAATGCACACCAAAACTTGCAAACCATATATAGAAATTCCCAAAAAATACCAAAAATGCACCAAAAAAAAATACTAGAGTCCATTTTAGACCCAAACATACCTTGTTTGTCCAAATCTCATATCTATAGCTCCCAAAGCAAATCCCCATCCATTTCTAAAATGAAAAACCCTATATTTCATGTGCCCAAAAATAGGAAACCTTTCCAAAGAGCTCTAGAAAAATTCTACAGAATTCTAGTAAAATCGCTCAAGCCTACTAAACCCCAATTCTACACCTTTAACCCATGTTTGATGTATTGCAATGATTGTTTCCTTAATTACTTATGTATAAATATGATAATGTAGAAAATTATGAGACCAGGAACGAGTTTGATGACCCGGATTATGAAGAAGAAGCCTTGAACGACATGGACTTTGAGGAAGGGAAGTCCCACAAATCATTATCATTTTTTATCCCAAGTTATTATAAGTAAAATAAACTAAGATAATAATTGAATTACTTCAAAACCTTGCATATTCTTCTCTATTTTCCTTTCTTAGCTACTCCTAGTAATTTTAAGCCCTCCTTGATATCATGAGCCCAAAGTACAGTAGGTCATATTATAATTCACAAAATCTGAAGGAAGAGTGTGAGTACTTTCAAAAATGGCATAAACATCAAAAGTGAGTCTAGCAACCAATTAAGGTTGGACCTGTGAGTAAGAGGGTATCCTCGATAGAGGATCCTATCCTAAAAGCTTATTCTGGTCATATAAGGACCGACTCATGGGAAAGTCTTTCTAGTGGACAGTACAACCGCACGTGCCAAAAAGGTACAGCCTTCAGGAGTACCTAAACGTGTGAGGCCTTGATTCACACCCCACAAACTGAACCTAATAAAATGTCGCAAGGGGCCACGGTGGACAACAGATAGACTGGAGCAGGACCTTTGCATAGTCCTAGGTCTGGTAGGCACGGGTCATGAGTTGAGGTCCGTAGAACCTGTTGACATTGTATGTCAAATCATGATGCACCTTTTCCCGAGATAGAATCCACGAGTGGACACAATGTGACCCCTGTTTAGACCCTAACCGTATCTATGGATGGAGTTAGGGAATGTTGTCCAGGAATAGACACAGGTGGGTACAGGTCTCGTAGGTCAGTACCGCCTTCGTACAAGGTATGGGCTGATCGAACATGCGGGTAAAGTGTACACCTCTGCGTAGAGTTATAAAACCATTCGAATAGCTAAGACTCTTGGTCAAGAGCTCACATAGTTAAAGCTCCCATTGATTAGTCATAACCTGCTTTATGAAAAAAGTGAGATTCAAGCTTGTCCTGAGATGTGTCTAGATATACGGCAAAAGCCGGGTCAGGTAATCCCTGATGGATCCTGATGCTGTTAAAACTTGGGGATTGTTAGGGAGGTAGATTCCCCTACAGAACCAACAACTTATAAATATCTGCATTGCATTATTTTCAAATGTTACAACCATATACACTATGCATAAAACTATCTTTTAGACAAACTAGTAGCTATTCCTTGAAATCCTGCATGAAATAATATAAAAAATGTGGGATTTGCTGAGTACCCATTGTATGGTGCTCACCCATGCTTCCCCTTCTTTCTTTCTTCAGAGGAGGAAGTAGCCAGAGAAGAAGACAAGGATCTACCATAGGAGCCAAGCCGCCTGTAGGCTTGGGACTACTACGTAGGACTCCGTTATTTAATTAAGGTTGAGGCAACGGCCACTCTTGTATCATTAGTAGTGTGCTTTCTCTTTTACAACTTTATGTAAATTATCAATAAAAGTTATACAAAGTATGGATGTGATACTTCTTGTGTGAAGTGCCAGGAAATGGTACGAATGACATTCGGCATCCTTTTTAGGGGCAACCACCACAAGAGTGGTATCAGAGCCATACTTGGCCCTAGCACCGATTGTAGCATGGCTAAACTTAAAATTTGCATAAATCCATATTCTTTTTTACTTCATTAAGTATTGCTCAGGAATTTTTAAGTATTAGTAAGAAAAACTTTTGATTTTGAACTAGGAAATGGAGGGAACCAACTGGGTTGATGAGGCAGGATGGATACACTCCGGCTGCACCAGAAATATTGGTTTCCCCCAGATATTATGGAATGCACTCGTAGAACTTGGATATACTCGATGACTCGAGTACAAAGGCAAAGAAAGGCATATGGAATGGAGCGCTATGAAGTGAGTGCGAGTATAGGAGAAGCACCCCCGTATGCATTCGAGCAATAGATTAGTCTTCAAGTTATTGTCCTTTGCACTAGCGCTTTGCTTTGAAGGAGGTTGATCCTTCTTTGGTTTATTGGTATATATGTAGACTTTTCATCATTGTCTTCAATTAACGGGGAAGGTTGAACATATAGGAGATATCATGTGCCTTATTTTGGGTATTTAACGGATGCGAATAAATCCGCAAGCACACAGATACCATTGTAGCTTTCACCTCAGAGTATTCCAAGGGTATCGAAGCTAAGGAAATATGTGTGCACTAACTTATGTTCTAGTCAATCCAAGGACACACCAAGATAGGTGGCGAGGGTAGAGAGGATTCCTAAGATAGCACTATAGATAAGTTAGAGGTCGATCTCTCGGGTCAGAATACTCACTTCGGGCATCGACTTACCCTGAATTATTCAGGCGCCTCTGGCCAATGGCTCTACGCTATATACAGATGTGGAGGATTATGAAGGACCAATAGGGCTTTCACTACCTACAACCTACCTCTACGGCCCATGGGATATGAGGCAAACGAAGGATAACCCTTATCCCAGACACCACGTCTACGCTACTGATTACTACTGCAGTCTAATTATGTTTATGCACTCGTAGCAAAGTACATCACTCTGTATAAATACAGAGTGACGAACCTGCGAGTAAGAGAACTAATCTCACTTATATATAAGTACTACTAGTGTATACCGTATCAAGGTCTCAAGGCACACATGAGAGCATACAAGCCTATACTATGATAGCAAGGGTATATGACCGAGCATGTAAGCAAAGCATATAAACATAGCAAGGATAATATACTACTCATGCATATAAGAACCAAGTACAACACTATAGGAAGGAATCAGGAACACTAACTCACTTTACTCATAAGGAAGCCAGCATCCGTAGTAGTACAAGCTGGGAGAGGAGAGTGCCAACACCTCGATACTCCTCCCAAACAGCCCTCACTCTCTCCCTATTCTAAGCACAAGCTAGGCAAGGATTAGCCTTTGGAATGGAGCTCTAACTCTCTTGGATGATGTTGTGTGTCTCCAAATAAGCCCATCCTCTATGATTTACAGAGTGGAGGTGCCTTGGGAGAGTGGAGATCCTCCAAGCATCTCAAGGGAATCTTGAGGGAATATTCTCCTCCAACTCTTCTCCTTGTGCCACCTAGCAGGATCCGAGGCTTTGAGACAGTAACTCCTGGTGAAACGGTCATAACCGCCTTTAGGAAGTCACCAGGGGCCACCATGTGGAAGCTGAGCACGAGGGGTGCCAGGGCTAGTTTGGCCGAACCTTGGGCACTGCCTCTTGTGCCGCCTTTCAACTGGGATGCTACCTGGTGGGCCCTCAAGTCAGTGCAGGGTGCACACGCCAAATTAAGGCGGTTTACCCATGGATCCGTGTGCTCTTTCCTGATTGGATGGAGTTGTGTTTCTTTGCCTCTTGGGTGTGTTTCCTCCTCCTTTCTAAGGATAAGTTACCTACATACAAATATTCACTAACACCTGTGGAAATCGTCAATAATAAACCCCCACCACTAGGTTGATGATCATCTTTCCGGTATTTATGCAGGACTTGATGGCCTAGAATTGGTACTTAAGAGCCAACAACAACACCCCCACACTTAGCCTTTGCTCGTCCTCGAGTGAAAGGCAAAGTCTAAGGTGGAACATGACTTCTTATGGTAAGGATCAAACATGTAAGATATTCAAAGCCATACCTATACTCGTGAACTTTTGAAGTGTCTATCATGTTACCTTGGGCAGTTGATGGCTGGAACAGTCGTGATTCAAATCCCCTCCACTCTTTCTGTCTAAATAACTTGGGTTTTTGACAATGTTTTTTTTTCAAAAGAAAAAGGTTACCTAGCTCCTCAAATGATTCTTTGAGATTACTCAATGTGTATGTTCCTCACCAAGGCATTAACTTGTCTTTCTTCACCCTACTTCTAATAAGGCTTATGTGGAGCTCAAAGTAGGGATAAAGACAAGGCATACCTGTATCACATATGTTGCAAAACCAAAGACCAGATTCAAGTAGAATACAAGTCATACAATCTGATCAAGATGTGGAAGTGTGTGGATAGAATATGGTGGAAAGGTGTATGGACTCCTTTTGTATGATTCCATCTCTCTCCTTTTTATCTTTCTTTTGGACATGGATATCTTTTTTTCTCTCTTTTTTTCCTTTTCTCATCATGCTTTCAGCATGGCTCTCTTTTTTTTGTATATCACATATCTCTTTTGCAAGGATACATTTGGAGAGAGAGGTCACAACACAAATGGAGTTTTATTTGGTGGATGGATGGATGGGATGTTACTAGCTTCCAGTGTAGAAGTCTAGTATGTGGAAGTGGAGTGTACGTGATCTTGATCATGAAAGTATGAAGCATATTCCACAAGGGTCACAACAACCTAGCAAAGCTCAACATGATAGCAAGCAGCATATGTGTGTGGGATTTTCAATATGATCATCATATGGCTCTGGTAGGATGGAGGCATATCATTGAGGAGCTAGATAGGTCATTGTTTTTCAAGATAAATTTCCCAAATACTTTGGACAGAAAAGAGTAAGGTTCATTTTATCATGCCATATCTCAAACATCAACAACCTAGGTAGCATGCTTTCCTAAAAATATAGGTTCACAAGCAAACAAGTGCAAGCAAGGAATATAGATCATGTATACCAACCATAAGGATCATGTTTTCAGCTAAGGTTCATTTTAATTCTAAGTTTAATTTTTAAAATCAGAGATGATATTTGTTTAAACTCATGAACCAGGGAGTAGAGAGGTAGAGTGCACATACCATCGTTCTTGAAGAAGATGGGGTTCGAGGTGGACCAGTGATGGTTCAGCCAAACCATGGGGGTGGTCGACTCACTCTGGTACCCTCGCCTGGTCCCTTGTCAGCTTGGCGCAGTCGATGTTGTGCAACACCTTTGTGGGAGATCTCGAGTGTGTATGTTGATGATGACCTTGAGAGATCTCCCCCACACTTGTGCTTGTACCTGGTGCTTTATTCAAATAAAAAGGTGGAAACAAGAGAGGGGCTCTGCTGGTTGGAGAACCAGGGAGTCTTACTTTATTCAAACTCAAATACTTTTGGGATTTTTTTATTCTATTTTCACCATGAGACCTAACTCAAACAAGGCTGAATTAAAATTGCATCAACATAATAAAAGTGGATATACTTACGGTGGACCCTTGAAGGGTGATATGTACCTCCTTTGTGTGTTGTGCAACATGAATCTGATGCGTTGGTTTATGTTCTCATTTGAATCAAGCTCAAGACTTACCCATTTGGATTTGAAGACTTTCTTGCAAGATCAATGAAAGCGTTAACCCTAAGGTTCATTAATCAAACTTGACACCATGTCTAATTTGATTAAACAAGATATTTTAACCTAAGCACCATGCTTAATTTAAAACACCCTATCAACGTAAGTGAACGAAACATACATTCAAACTAGAGCATTACGAACATAGGTAAAGGAAGCATTCAAAGGGAGATAAACTTGAGTATAAGACTGGTGAACTTCGAGCTACCTCCCAGAAGGGCTTTGTTTAAGGTCAAAAGAAGCACATACCTGAAGGTACTTACCATGGCATTTGGATGATGAAGAATTTCAAATCACCACCATGGTAACTCCTCTTTTGTTATTTTATTTTTAGTTAGGAAAGATGCAAGAACCAACACTATCTCCAAACAAAGATAAGATTTAGCATGAAAGGAACTTACTCGGGATACTCACATACCTCCCCCACACTTGGAACTTGCATAGCTAGGAAACACAACTCAAGTGTGTGGAGTTCAAGCTTCCTTTCAGAATCGTTCCCTCACCAAGACTTACCAAGGTATTGTAGTTGGTGTAGCTCCTATGTTCTTAGGCGTCACCTATCCATCGTTCTTTTTAATCTCCATCTGTAATGGTTAGCGACCAAAAATACCTGAAGGAGAGCTTATCCTAAAAACATGCTCTTGTTTTATTGAAGGGAAATGTAAATGCTAATCCGGGCTATCTCTTGGAAGTGCTTTGTTTATGGTCACAAGCTCGACCATGGGAACTTTCTCTTGCAGCTTTCATTGGCGATGTCTTTCCCCTCTCACCCCCAATTATTGATGTGTCATTGAAGCTTTAGCTGCAAGGTTACCGCCACAGTGCATCCACAAAATTTACAATATTTATGATAAACATATGCATCTACAACCAACATTCTAAACTTTTTGCAAGAGAGGACCTTAAGGTAGTTGTAGTCCTCGTGCATGCTCGGGGCACAAAGCGTGGCTAACTCTGGAGAGGCATTATGCAAGCTGTGTTCTTGTGGTGTTTCAAAAATGAAGATTCCAGGCTCGTCTATGGAATCCTTTCCTTCGGACTCCCTAGTCGGCGCCTCACAAAATTCGATGGCCCATGGGTTCTCCATCTCAAGAGATTCTTCGTGGAAGATCAATGTTGATTCTCAATCATGGTTGAAAACAACATGATACAGGCTAGCAGGAAGAGGCTCAAACTCGGTCGAGGGTGATGATGATCATTCGTATTCACAAAAGTGAAGGGTTTCTTATGAGTCGTACTCTTCGGGAGCGACAGATTTTGGGACCTCAAAGACAACAGGCTCAGATGATACGAACGAAGATACATGCATCATCTTCTTGAGCGGGTTTTGCTTGGGAAGAGGTTTCGCCATACAATTTTCTAAACAAGAGGTAGCGGTGGCAGAAGCAGTTTCCCTAAGCTTTTCATCTAGGCTCCCTTGAGATGCATCGATGAGTTTTTCTAACGTGTAGCCTAGGGGAAGATCAAAATCAATGATGGGATAGATATGGAAATCTAAGCGCACCTCAATTTTGTCTATGATGGTCAGCACATGACTTGCAATCCCCCGACATCAACGAAAAGTCCTGAGGGACTTCTGAAGTATTTGTTGATTGGGATTAGAGGCTTGTTAGCCAAAAGAGTGTCCATGAGATACTCGGATATGATACAAGCCTCGGCTGTAGGGTCATGAAGGGCTTCTATGGCATTTCCCCTCAAAGAACAAGGGATGGTCATGGAAATTGAGCTAATTTGAATTGCTTCGGAAGTACGCTTTACCTCCTTCTACCAATCCACTATGGTTGCATGGTGGGAAACTTAATCGAGAGCCTTGTAAGGGCATAACAACGCCATAGGCTTCTCATGCTTAAGATGATTCGAGGTATTTCTAATGTTTCCAAAAGGATCATTCCTAAATCGGGAAGAGAGGTTGAATTTCTTCCTCCTTCAGTGTTCGTGGTTCGGAAGAGGGCTCAACAAATGAATCTTGGGATGTGAAAGGTAAAAGCTCGGATTTGGCTGTTGAGAGACTCTCATGGCTCAACTCGAATTCCTCTTGGCGATGTTCATTATGGTCGGTAGGGAAGAAAGAGTTTTCTAAGAGGCAATCTAGGATTTCTCTTCCTTCCGCTATAGTTTTGTGTGTAGACACACCACTGGAGGCAATGTCGAGATCTAGGGCAGATTTCATGTCTAAACACGAGCAAAAGATGTACAAGGATATATCGCCAGCTATAGACAAGTCTAGGCTAGATGCCAAAAGGTGTAAGAACCTAGCCCATGCTGCACCTATAGACTCCTCTAGTTGCTCGAAGTCGAGGATGTCACTTGAAAGGGAGGCTATGTGTTTTAAAAGGGAGAATGAGTAGCAAAAGTCAACTTGAAGTTCTTCCCAATCGTTCAGACTCCCTACATTGCGAGTGTACCATTGCTCCGCCCTCTCTGTGAGAGAGAAAGGAAATAACTTGCACCTCAAAGTTTCCTATGTCATGCCTAGGATAACCAGGCACGAACACAGATCCTCAAACTCTAGCAAATGATCGTGGGAATTTTCATTAATTGCTCCAGAGAAGGGTCAATTCTGAACCATGGCTATAAAGCCGGGGCGGAGTTCATAGCTAGATGTAGAAGTTGATGGTGGCTCATAGAACTCGCCCTTTGGGGTAGAGAGGCTTTGGCAGGAAGGCTAGATTTGAGTAGTTTTCTTTTATTTTACTCCTCGACAGCCTATATTTTGGATGTGGATGTAATAGGTTACCCTCGAGTTGAGTACCTTGGCTGCCATGAATTTGTTATGCAAGCATTGCCATGCTTTTGTCATGTCTAGCGATGTAACATGAAAACTTGGCAAAAATTCAGAAGCTGTTTGTTCCCAGTTTTGACCTTGTTTGTGATCACTTTCGAGCTGAGACTTGAATACCAAAGTTGTGTGAAACCTTGTGTTCTAACTACTCGTAAAATTTCAGCTCCTTTGGATCTGTCAAACGCAAGTTAGAATAAAAACTTCACCGTTCAGCTTGTTGAAAAACAGCCCGGACAGCAAAGTATCAAACTAATTTTTCACCCTTGTTACCTTCTGTTTCAGTCAGCAAGCGTAATACAAAAGTTGTCATGTATGAAATTCCTGGCTACTGACCAAAGATGAGAAACAATGGGCATCAGAAAGAAGAGATATGCACCTACTCAATAAGTTATATTGTTGTTGCTTTCGCAATGCTGCCAGCAAGACGAACACTTACCCTCCACACATAATTTTCCTTGTGTTTGAACAAGTTTATAAATTATGTGACTAATGGAAAAGTACCCTCTTGCAGATGGTGCACGGGACTTGTCAGACACCCTCCAGGTTCGCACCAAGCGGCAGCGGACACAGGCAGGACCCTCCCTCGCCGCCTCCCCCGCCTTCACTGGAGGCGATACTAGCTGCGCAGACAAAGCTCCTGTGACACATCATCCAGGGGCAGCCGCCGCAACCACAAGGCGGAAGGATCCCTCATCAGCCTCATGTTGCAAGATATGAGGACTTCTTGGGCACGCAACCCCCACTCTTCCAAAAGACCAAGGATCCTCTGGATGCCGACGCCTGGATTCATACCATTGAGTCCAAGTTCTCGCTCCTCACCATACCCTGCTCGGACGAGAACAAGACCCGATTCGCAGCACAGTAGCTGCGTGGTTCTGCCCATCTTTGGTGGGACCACTATCGTGTGATGCTGCCAGCTAACCATGTAGTCAGCTAGGAGGAATTCAAGACGGCGTTCAGGGGCCATCACATACCCGAGGGGTTATTGGAGCGCAAGTTCAATGAGTTCCTCGCTCTCTCCCAAGGAACCCGCAACGTACTGTAGTATGCGCAAGCCTTCAATGACCTGTGTAGGTACGTGGGCTATCATGCGGACTCGAACCAAAAGAAGTGGAACCGTTTCCGTAGGGGCTTGAATCCTAATCTCAAGGAGAGGCTGAACCCCATCAAGGTAGACACGTACAATGAGCTGGTGAATCTGGCTATCTCACAGGAAGACTGCATCATGGCCCTCCAGGCTAATAAGAAGAGGAAGGCTCCAATGCCATCACCCGGTGCTCCAGCTCAGAAGTTCCGGTTGATTCCCCTACCAGCGCCTTGCAGGCCTGCACAACCTAGGAGATGGGTTGCTCGTCCGCCACTGCAGGCCGCACCCTATTTCCTTGGATATCAGCCCCAAGGGCCATGGCCGAACCTTCCACAACCTCCACGCCTTGCTAGTGAAAACCATTGTTTCACCTGCAGGAACACCGGTCATTTCGCCAAGGATTGCCCTCAGAACAAGAATCAGAGGCCTGGTCAGAGCAACCTCGGGAATAATAAAGGGAAAAGGCCGTAGGTGTAAGTTCGTCAGGGCAGATTGAACTTCGCCAATCTGACAGAGCCTCCAGAAGGCACTCTAGTGATGATGGGTATATTTTTTGTTCATCATCACCCTGCCATCATATTGTTCAATTCTGGCGCTTTCCACAGTGTTAATTGGAACAAAATTTTGCTAGTAAATATAGACTAAAAACCCCGCCACACCAGTTTTCCTCACTCGAATCTCGGGATGAGATTCCTTTTAAGGGGGTAGGCTGTAACAACCCTAGTTAATTTAACCTTGCTTAAGCCTGAATAAAGTGATTAGAAGCCTAATCTAGCACTTGAAAGGTCAAAAATGCTCTATAGAAGATCAATTTAGGGGTAATTTAAATTTTGAAATTTCATATAATAACTTGAAATTTTGTCAATCTAAGAGTTGAATAACTTTACAAACCAAACAACTTTTCTTATTGGCACTTTGAGTGATTTGGAGAGGAAGAGGTTCAAAAATGAGATTTAAACTCAGTGGCAAATCAAAAACAGTGCTGAGGAGGGTACTTTAGTTCCTGTTATTTCAAATTCTGGACCTCGACTTGAGTTGGAGATTTTACAAAAGTTTTAGAGTAAACATTGAGTAACAACCTTTTTAATTTGGTCTTGGACTAAATAATCCTGGAACATGCTCAAACCCTAGGCTAAACTCAGCATAATTCTCAAACTCAGCACTTCAACTCAAGTCTAAAACAGTGAAAGACATCATCTTGGTGTGCAGTTTTCTCCCAAATTTTAAATTGAACCTGAGCTAATCCCTTTATAAAAGTTGGAGTCCTGAGTGTGTAATACAACTCCACTTATTTGACCCACGGCCAAATCTCAACGAAAACCCTTCAAAACTCGGGTCAAAGTCGACCAAAATGGTCAACTCAGCCCAAACCTGCAATGGCACCAAGTCTGAAACTGGTTCCAAGTAGGTATCTTGGCAAGCAAATTACTCACAAAGTCTCGATTGAACTCAAGTAAAACCCTTTATAAGAGTTTGAGACCTATGTTCACCCAACAACATCTTCAATTAAGCCTCGGCCAAATTCAAAATAGAAGCCCTCCAAATCTCAGGCCAAACTCAGCAAAATCACTAAAAACAGCCAAACTACAGAAAAATGCCTAAGTCTGAATTTGTGTGTTCTAGCAAACTTTGGGTCTTTGTAATTTTGAATCTACTTCCAATTGGGACTTGAACCTTTTATAGAGTTTAAACTTTGACTTAAGGGATACAAATCCTAGAAAGGGAAAATTTGAAGTGTAGTTGAAAATTTTGAATTTAAACACGTTCGAACCTAGCCCCTTTAACAGGCCCTTCGCCCTGCACCGTGACGCGCCCTGGGATAGCTCACACGCCGCGTGCTCTCGCCCGCCGCCCGCCCAGTCGCGCGGCCACACCGGCGACTCACCGCCGGCCAATCTGCGGCTACGACAAGACGGGTCGACGTGCCCCGCTACCTAATCCAGCACCAAGCTTATCTCCCCTCCCCCCTTCCGCAATCCCTTCCACCCTATCTCGCTCGCCGCCACACGTGCCCGCCCACTCCCTCACACGCCACGACGTCGCCACCCACTGGCCGAGCTCCCTCCACCAACCCACTGCTTGACAGCGACAACTCACACGCCAAGCTCCGTCAATCCACCCGCCCGAGAAAGTTGCTCCTGCGCGCTTGCAATTGCGCCGAGCCAATGGCCGGGAGATCTTCTCCCTGCAGCCCCACTTCTTTTCACCAATGCTCGCCGCCGGCCAATGGCGCCACCCGGCCTTCCTCCCCCGCTCGCCTCTGGCCACGTCCGGCGCCAGCATTCGCCTCGCCTCGCCCCTCCGCGCCTCCCTAGGCCTATAAGGTAGGACTCCGCCGCACGAGAGCTCACCCGCGCCGTCGCCCCCTGCCCACTCCTCTACTCGGCAAGCCACGGCACTACCCTGTCGTGGAGAGCCCCTACCCATGCAGCGTCGCCGCTCGCACCGTACCTGCTAGCTTCCCAGCAGCCCGCGAAGCTTTCCCCGCCGCCCGTTGCCCTCCAGCGACGTCGCCGGCGTTGAAACACCCGAGCTCCGCCACCGCCGCCCATGTTTCCTTCCCCAACGCCATTCTCCCTCTCCGAACCATCACCGCCACTGCCGCCTTCTTCAACCCCGATCAAGGTGAGCACGCGCACGACCCTAGCTACTTATCCCCCTCGATTAGGTCGTAAGTTCGCCGAATTTTAGTCGAAATCGCCGCCGGCCGCCATAGGGTTATGGTTTTGAAGTTTAAAACTTTGCAGAGGCCTAGTTGTTACAGTTAAGGGCTTATCTGTGAGACCTTGAAAACCTTAAGGGCCCCAGTGTAAAACTGCCTCGGTTTATTTGATTTATTTTGGCAGATAAACAAATGAAATTTCAAAATGCACAGAAAAATCTAGAAAAATCGAAAAAATACAAAATCAACATTGCTGGACTCAGTGAAATTATTAGTTTCACAGAAAAATAATCTTGCATACGTTAATTTAGAAATGTTTTACTTATGATTTATTTCTTATTTAAGCTTTTTAATGCATAGTAAATCAAGGAAAAATGGAAAAATAACAAATCAAACTCTGAGATATTTGTTTCAGTGAGTAGAGGCTTAGAAAAATAATTAAATCCCTGGCATAGATGTTTAAGTCACTGTTTTAGGTTTATCTTTGTAATCAAGGGTTAAATCTTTCTTTTTGCATAAGTAATGAAATCCGTCAGAGAAAAATATGAAACCACCTGGGTTAAATCACTTATGAAACATACTTACTAGAAAAAATATAAGTCACTGAATGAAACTTGGTGAAAGAGGCTTAACTTTTTGCGCAATTTTAAATCATATAAAAATATAGAAAACAGATTTCCTTCACCAAAAATCATGGAAAATCACAAAAGCTTCTGTCACACTAGTGTAACCTCCTCTAAAAATATCAGAGCTAAGCTACCGCTGGAGCTAGACTTAAAAATAGATCCCTATGCTCTACCATAGGGTACTGTTTTAGTTTTAATTAATTTTGTGGAAGTTCAATGCATCCCAAATTTTTACAGTAGCTCACTGATGTGATTAGGAAGCCTCTGTCAACTTTTCAAAACCATATCTCATCAGAAGCTACCAGAAATATTTATGAAAATTAAACCCAAATAGGAAATGAATAAAAACCATTAGGTAATAGTAAGGGTAAAATAGTAATTTTGGATGAGGTACAGAAAAACATTCAGAAATAGGATAACTTTCCAATTGAACCTTGAGCAACCCTACAGTGACCCCCACCTTTCTTGTGAAGTCTAAGTTGTAAAACACTATATGTGTACACAATCACCATCAAATACACCCGAGATTTAAAGCACGAAATTGCTCATCTAGTGTATAAAGTTTAATGTTTATCTAAGTGTAGTGGTAATTGCACTTAATATGTCTTTACAACTTGAAATGCATCTTGCCCGCAAACTCGTGAAACTTGAACATTGCATATGCATCTCGTGTAGAAACGAACCTCGCAGACGGAACCTACGAGTTGACGCCTGCTGCCGAGGAAGGATCTGCAGAGCTGCACCACTCGAGGCCGAGCAGGAGATCCCAGAAGCTACCAGTGACTCTCTCACTAACATAGTTCAGGAAGGCAAGCCCCGGAGCATAACCCAATTTTTGTGAATTTATGCACTACTTATGTTGCTTATGTTTGTGCATTAAGTTTATAGGAGTTGCTTGAAACCTTAGTGGCATGATCCTAGGTACCTATGTGCTGAATACTAGTATGTTAAGATGAGTAGTTGCAATTCTTAAATAGGGACACGGTAAAATTCGAGTGATTTTCGGTCACTCGCGAGTTTATAGGAGTTGATTGCTTACTTATGCTGCAACCATAAGGATGATGGACAGGGCTAGGCTATATGTGCTAGATTGGTAGACTGCCCCGTCTATCTAGTGATAAATATGCTAAGGTTGAAATGTGTCGGTGTTCGTGGTCAAGTGTTTGAAAGTACTAATCTCATACCTAGTATGGGATAGGAAACCTTAGTACCTGATTCAACCGAGATGTGGACATACTCCCCGCTCTCTCTGGAATGGAGTTTCCTGGTGCACCATGTGGGTACAAGTGCAGTCATGGTACGACAACGTTTCGGAACCGTGGGGCATTGTATCCAAGGGAATTGGGCCCTAGCCATGTGCCTAGGGATTGATGGGGATGGCTGACAAGTGAAGTGGACCCGTTGTGGTACACAGATGTCGTGGGGCTAGGTTCACCTTGCAAGGTTTAAAAACTCGATTCGAATTGTCTGCCTCTCATAGTTTGAGACTGCTTGATCACTGTGCTGCACCGAGTTAGAAGAGGAACAAAGTCTGATGGTTAATACTGATGCTTGATTAAATTGTTTGATCACATGCTTGCTTAGAATAGGTGCTTACTTAGAATGGTTAATCAACTAGAACCTGATGCTAAAACTTGAAAGTAAGGATTTACTTTAGCTACTTTTGGCAAAACAAACCCCCTCAGCCAAAGAGCATTGCATGTCTAGAAGTTGATGGAGTAGTTACCTCCCGACGGTTAAGTCTTGCTGAGTATTAGTATACTCAGGCTTGCTTGTGGCTATGTTTTCAGGTAGTGCTGATTTTGAGGAAATGGTTACCAGTTTGACTTGGCCGACCCAACTCCCTCCGGGTTGGACGGTCGAGTGGAAACCGTCCTCAGATAGCGTGGATCGTGGGAATTGATATCATGGTTAGCTTCGCCATGGTATTATATATCGACGTTTAGCTACTGCATGTTTTACTTCTTCGTTGTTTGAAACCATGCAAACTCTGTCTGAATTTCTAAACTCTGGTGTAATAAATTGTTAACTATGTTAATGTGATGAGAATGTTGTAACCTCTGTAACTACTCACCTTCATGTGAGCAATGCTTCTCGATCCTGTATATGTGGTTTATCGGAGGAAATCCGACGGATGACTAAGTTGACATATCTAAGGTGCATGATCGCGAGTTAGGCGACTTAAGTGCACTTTAGCCAGGTTAATTTAGGCGATTCTGCCACAACCACATGTCACACTCATGGTCAACATTGACCTGGTCAACAATGGGCCCTACCGGGTTAGTGGGCCCCATAGGTGGCCCACTGGCCACATCAACACCACGTGGTGCGAACGTGGCTGCCACGTGGGTAGTGACTCAGTGGCACAGCGTGCGCGTGGGCGCGCACGACGCGGAGCGTACGTGCGGGTGGCGACGCGAAGGTGAGGCGGCACGTGCAAAGGCGCGCAGCGACAGCAGTGCACGTGAGCAGGCACGGCATAGGTGGCAAGTGGCAGCGAACGGGCAAAGCGCGAGCGCTACAGCTGCATGGCGCAAGCGGGCAGGCGCGCGGACAGAACGCGCAGGCGCGGGGGCGCGCGTAGGGCACTGGCGTTCCGAGCCCGTGGCGACCTACAGCTACGCCTAAGCTACTCCATGGTGCAAAGGAAAGAGAGGCGGGGGATGTGGCTCACAGCGGTGGCCTGGTGGAGACGGCGGCGGCGAGCAGGGTCAGGCAGCGGAGCTCTGGACGGCGGCGAACTCTGGCTCCTTCTCCGACGCACAGATTTCCTCCTCCTCTTCCTCTTCTCCCTCTCTTCGTCCTTCTTCTCCCCCTCTTCCTTCTCCCTTTCACATGGCCCTCCTCTCCTTCTCACGATGGCAAGCAGCGAATGGGCAGAGCCTGAAGGGGATGGCGAAGAGGGGCGCCGGGTGCTCTATTTATAGCCTTGGGCTGGTTAGGGTTAGGGTGTGGGTAGGTAGGAGAAGCTTCTCGAGTGGCAGCGGTGCCCTAGGGTTGGTGGCGCTACGCCGGTGACATGGGCGGTGGAGATGCAGTGGCGTGTGGTGTCGGTGGCGTGGCAAGCATCCAAGGCAGCCAGCGTGAAAGGGGAAGGCATGCAAGAGGTCACGGGTGCGCGGGCGCGGTGGTTTAGCGCTCCAGCAAGGCGCTGGGTGCCACGTGCCGTGCGTGTGAGTGAGGCGTGGTGGTACGGAGGAAGAAGAACAGTAGAGGGCAAAGGCGCTGGCAGCTGGGGCCGAGGCATCAGCGAGAGATGGAAGCAGGTGGGCGCGAAGCTGGGCTAGCGAGCGTGCGAGCGTGCAGGCGGCCTGCTGGGCTGAGCAGCGCGCACATTGCGGGCTGGGTGAAATAGCGCGTGCGACCTTGGGTCAAGCGAGGCAGACGCGGGCCGAGCAAGGGACACGGGCGAGCTAGGCTAGGCGGGCTAGGCGAGTTAGCAGGTCAGCTAGGAAGTTATCTAGGTTAGCTTTTGGTTTCTGTTTGATTTAGGTTTAGGCTTTGAATTTGGTTTGAATTTTGATTTGAATCCAAAATTCAAACCTCACACAAACAAAGATTCCAATAAAACTCGAGAAGACCCAAATCAAGCCACTGATGTTTTTGAAATAGAATTAAGGGTGAGAGAGATATTTATATATTTTCAAATGAGCACAACATTCAACCAAAAAGTTTTAAATTTTTCGAAATTTCACACATTCAAATACTACAAATTTTTGGAATATTACACCAACACCCCGGCACTGTCGGTGTTTAGACTCGGCAACCTACCGAGGGGGGTGCCCGAGATAGTATTTTGGTTAGTGGGGCTCGTCGAGATCAGGAACTCAAAGTTAAATGCAGAGACATGATTTAGACAGGTTCAGGCCACTAGATTGAGTAATACCCTACGTCCTATGTGTTGGTTGGATTGAATTGCTTTGGAGGGGGTCCCTGCCTCACCTTATATTGCCGGGGGCAGGATTCCGAGTCAGTTGATTTAGAAGAATACTAGTCGAATTCGACTAGGCGAGTTCTACTCTTATTGCTACAAGTATTTTTCCTAATCCTCGACTAGTTCTTATCTTGCCACGTAGACTATGCCATCCAGCGCCATAGTCTCCATGTCAGATACATCTTGGTGTCCAGCTCTATATTTAAGATTGTCCAAACCTTCTAGTGGGCCCATAGATGTATGTACGATAAGCCTCCGAGTCCTAATTAGTCAAATGCAGCAATTCCAAGTACTTTTGTAGGCTGCACTGATTAGTTTTGGTGTTCTTCGAGCACTTTGTCAGGTTAAATCTTCAAAGGTACGCGAGCACTGTCATGTGGCTATAATGTGCTCAAGCCTCATTTAACTTAGTCTTGAATCCTTCAACTTTAAATTTTATATGGAAGTGCGATGAAAGTCGTACTTCATATGGAGTAGCCCCCAAGCCTTAGGTTGAATAGAAGAATCAGGCTGAGGGTCAATCTATAATTTGTGTCACTTTCCCTTTATAACCCAGAGAACAAACTTTTTTTGCCAATGGGCACGTGGCACACAGCCCCTGAGCCTTTTACTGACTAGTTTGATGGGTATAAGGGTCAACCTCTGGTCAACGTGACCATCTCTAAATGGAAACATCATCTCTTCCGAAAATAGAGGTAATTGCCAATCAGGTACTGCAAAATCTTTGAGTCCATTAAACCTGAATATTCCTTTATTCCCACTGCCATTACTGTGCCACGATTATAAATAACGGAGCAAATCATCCCTTCTATTTTACCTTTGCCATCTGCTGTTTTGTGGCCGAACCACCCAAATTAACCCGGGTAAAGTGTACTCAATGTCGCATCATATGCGAACGGACACTTTAATCAAGTTAAAATGGCATTCCGTCGGGTTTCACCCGATAAAACCACTTGGCTCGGATCAAAACAAAGCATACTCACACGAAGACAAGTCCAGAGATTACAACAATCTGATTATTAAAGGTCCCAACTTCATATTTTACAACTCAGGAGTTAAAAAGCATGAAAGTAAAGTTGCAGAGTTTCAAAAGCAGCAGAAAAAAACAATGATAAGTCTAACGTCAATACAAATACCATGGTGAAGCCTGCCATGATATCAAGCACCGCGATCGTCGCTGACCGAGGATGGGTCCGACTCGACAGTCCAGCCCAGAGGGAGTTGAGATGGCAAGTCACACTAGTAGCCAACTCAACAACAACACCTGAAAAACAAAGCCACAAGCAAGGCTGAGTATACTAATACTCAACAAGGCTTACCCATCAGGTGGTAACTACTCCATCGACTCCTAGACATGCAAGGCTTTTTGGCTGAGGTGTTTGTTTTGCCAAAAGCATCTAAAGTAGATCCTTACTTTCAAGATTTACCCTCAAGTTCTAGTTGATTATCCATTCTAGGTAAGCACCTATTCTAAGCAAGCATGGTGAACAAGCAAATTATTTCAAGAATCAGAATTAATAATCATCCTTTGTTCCACTTCTTACTCAATGCAGAAATGCGGTCAAGCAGTCTCAAACTATGAGCGGCAAATGATTCGAATCGAGTTTCTTAACCTTATAAGGTGAACCTAAACTTACAACAGATGCGTACCATGACGGGTCCACATATGTCAGCGGTCCCCATCAATCAATAGCACATGGTCAGGTCCCACTTCCCTTGGATACAATGCCCCAACGGTCCCGGAACGACACCGTACCGTGGCTGCACTTGTACCCACATGCTGCAGTAGGGGAACCCAGTTCCAGAGAGAGTGGGTAGGTATGCCCATGTCCCGGACCAATCAGGTACTAGGCTTCCCCATCCCATACTAGTTATGAGCTTAGTACTTTCAAACACTTGACCACAGCTCTAAACACATTTCGACCTTAGTATCTTTTTCCTAGACAGACGGAGCAATCCACCAATTCAGAACCAAAGCCCGACCCCGTCCGTCATCCTTATGGTTGCAGTATAAAAGCAGGCAACTCCTATAACTCGCGAGTGACAGGAAATCACTCGACTTTTATCGGGTCCTATTTAGCATTGCAGCTACTCGACACCTATCATACTACTATTCAAACGTACACACCTAAGATCATGCAAGTAGGGTTTCAAGCAACTCCTATGAACTCAATGCACAAACATAACTAGCATAAGTAGTGCATAATTTTAGAAAACTAGGTTATGCTCTAGGGCTTGCCTTCTTGCCCAAACTCAGCCTTGGGCTTTTCCGAACTTCATTCGGGTCTTGATTTGCCTCGATTACGTTCAACTCAGCAAAAGGGCATCCTTCTTCACGTTCCGGCCGAGCTCGTACATTCCCTCAGCGAGGTTAGCTCTACACGAGATGCAAATGCAAGATTTCAATTTAATGTTTTTATGTGTAGGTTTTATCTCATTAATTATTATACAAGCATAAGGTGTATTTTGGGACTACATTTACTTAGACAAGTTTATAAATATTTCTTTCCTTTTAGCCACACTTAACTAGACAAAGGTTATAACTATGTCTTTTCTTGTAAAGCAAGGTGTGACGTGATTAAAACTCTTCCAAAAGTTTACTTGGATGGTGATTGTGTACACATATAACAGTTTATTAATCTTTAGATCCGAAAGTTATCCTATTTCTGAATGTTTTTCTGTACTCTTCCAATATTTACCATTTTGCCCTTTCTATTACTTATTTGTTATTATCCATTTCTCCTTTGGGTTTAACTTCCATAATTTGTTTCTACATGCAAACAGTGAGATATGGCACTTAAAATTTAACAGGAACTTAAAAAAGTCAAAGCTAAGGTACTGTAAAATGTTGGGGCGCAGTAGACTTCTACAAAAATAATTAAAATTAACTTAAGATCCTATGGTTGATTGCACTTAACTATTTTTATCTCCAGTTTCATAGAGAGTTTGGCTCTGAAAAATTAACAGTGAGTTATACTAGTGCAACAGAGGTTTCTGAAATGTTTCCATGATTTACAGTGAAGGACATCTATTTCCCATATTTTTCCTTCATTTAAAATTATACAAAAAGTTAAGCATGTTTCATCAAGTTTCAAACAGTCACCATGATTTTTCCTAGCAAGTATGTTTCATTTGTGATCCACCAAAAGTGGTTTCATATTTTTCTCTGCCATATTTTACTTATTATGCAAAAAGTAAGATTTCACCCTAGGTTTTAAGGTTAAATCTAAAACAGTAGGTACAACAAGGATTCACGTTGGAGTTCAAGGTATAGGCTACCACTTTGGTAAAGGCCAATAGTTTCTCGACTTGACGAAAAATGGAGATAGGATTGGGGTAAAGTTTTGGGTGGACAGCCGGTCAAAGCTGTTTTTGGAATTTGATTGAAATTTGACCGAACTTCAACTCAGTTTTGAACTCCCTCTGCTCAAAATCAGAAGAAGTGCTGATTATGAAGCTTGTTCCATGTAAAAAGTTCTACCACTTTTGTATTGGCCAATAGTTAAGTTCTTATATGAAAGTTGTTTTTATTGGCCTCTCCAGGTGATAATCAATAGGAAGGAGTTTTAAGACTTGGCAACATCTAAGGTGTGTTTCGATCTTAACTCTCAGCAATTTGGAGTTAGCTTTGTTTTGCTTCTTAATCACCCTATTGATTATTTGATTTAGGTTCTTAATTACCAAGGTTGTCACATATTTCAATTTCCACACTGTAGCTCTAGCTCCGCCGCTGCCCAATCTCCGAGCGCCAGCGCTGCCATCCCCCACCACTCAGTCCCCGAGCGCATGTGACAGAAAAAGCTCGTGACAACAAGTATGGAGAGGAAAGTTGTTGTTGTCAAGCTTGTCGTGGAGGACAAGAAGAAGAAGGCAGACAAGAAGAAAGAGCCGCAACACCTAGCACCCAAGTACTGGAAAATGGACCAGACTGCACCTCTAACCCCTGCTTGTGCTTGGAAGCGATCATCTCTGAAGGAGGAGGAGATCAAGACACTTGTGGCCGCCAACCTGCTCCAAGATCAAGATTTCATCAACTGGAGACCTGCCTACGGCAACCCATGGCCATTGGAGGAGTACTCGGAAGAAATGGTAATCTTTGCCCACTTTATTGAGCACGGTCTTGCATTGCCAGCGTCTGATTTCTTCTAGGACCTGTTGGATTATTACAAATTGGAACTACTTCATCTAAATCCAAATGGCATTTTGCATGCTGCCATTTTGCATCTCTATGAAGCTTTCTTGGGCATCAGGTCCCATTTTCAACTTCTCCAGGAGTTTTTCTGAGTAAAGCTGCAACCAAAGAGGGAGCACACCCAGGTAGTCAGTGGTGCCAAAATCCAGATGAGGGAGAAGCTCAGCAGCCTATACTTGAAGTACGAGCTGATATATTCACATGTTGCATGGAAGGAGAAGTGGTGCTACATTGGCAACCATGACTACAAGCTCCCCAAGCTAACAGGGCATCATCCCACCTGGAACAACATTTTGCTGGATGAGCCAACCCATGGAGACTACTTGCAACTACCCAAGCTCCTAGATAGGATATCCAAGCTGAAGCAAGAAGGATTGACTAGAGTCGGAGTAGCATTCAGCTTCATGAAGCGGCGAATTCATCCCCTACAGCAATGTTGCCATTGGGGTTATGAGTACTCGGGTGTTACCGACCAGTCAAGGCTATCTCTCGAGGAGTTCAGCGCAGACGAGATCATTGTGAAGATGAAGCGTATCTTTAAAAATGTGGGTGAGATCCCCACCATTGTGTGAGAATTATGTGCTGCCAACATGCCAAAGGCTGTAAGTACCTGTGGCCGTAGCCCCCGAGTACTTATTTTTGTAATGTTTGGGTGTATTAACTTGTTTGTCTGTGTAGGAAGATGTCCATTTACACTGCTCTACTCCTCCTCCTCCTAGATCGGAAGACATTTGTGAAGCTGCTCCCTGCATTCATACAGCAGAGAGTGCGAAGAGTGATGATGAGGAGGTGGAAAAAGTACTCAAGGCCTCTAGCAGCTCCAGTTCTGATGCTGCGGAGGACTTTGAAATCAAGACCCGACCATATGATAAGGCTGGGTTGTCCTCTGGATCATCGAAGTGCGCAGCTGAACACGATCTTGAAGTTGCACTTTCTCCACCACCAAGGAAGAAACGGTCTGTCGCTGTAAAGTGGGCCATAAAGAAGACTGTTACTATGGAAGACGTATCCCCCATGGTAATAACGTATGAGTAAGGACAAGATCCTGAGGATCAAGTACTCCCAGTAGGTAAATCCGATACCACCATGTCTACTCAACATGGCATTGGTGGTGTGCAGGTACTCGAAGAAGCGACCAAGATAGGAGAAGGTGGCTGCTGAGACAACTCAACACAAACTGCCGATCATCAAGGAGGTGATCGACATCAAAGATGATCCAAACCTCTTGTCACTGAGGTGGACCCTGCCGGTGAGAAAACTACCTAAAGAACAGAGGTGGTGGCTAAGGCTGGCGATGATCGTGCTGCGATCATACAAACCACGCTAAAGAGACCATCTCTGACCATCAAGCCACTATGCCTGACAAGGGAACCATCTCTAAAATTGAGGAGATCCACAAGGTATGTCTTGCTACTCCTTTGAGTACTAATTGTCGCTCATGATTGTCTTGTTGATGTTTTTGAAACTTTTCCTTATATAGAAAATCTACTGATGTGGAGCTTGGAGGGCCTAGTTAGAAGCCCGCAACTAGTGGCAATAGCCACTCAGTCCAAGACATTTCTCGAGCTCCAGCAAGTCTGCAGCCAGAAGAACACCCGACAACGACAAGCCATCTAGGTGTTGTGTCTCTCGTAGTAGCGTTGATGCAAGATGTGATATCATATTTGATTGACATTGTAGTGCCAGCCCCCGAGCAACCAGTGCCTAAAGATGTGGAGGCGACTACCTCTGACACCATGGCTACGCTTGTAGCCCCCGAGCCAGAGGTAGAAATTGAAGCAGCGAAAGGGCTGGAGATCACCACTGCCAACCCATCTTTTGAGCCGGGTCTGTCGACAAGTCATGCCGTGGTTCCACTCAGTTCGGTGGACTTTGAAGCTCATGCGGATCCACTAGCAGCTAGGGAAATCAATCTTGAAGACATCCTGTTGATCGATGATCCGCTGCTGGACGCGAATATGGTAGTTGGAATGATGGAGATGCACCGTCGTATCGGTGCTTATGCAGAGGTAAGTTGTATCCTGCTTCTCTCATAACTTGTAATTAGTAATTAGTACCCATGCCCTCATACGAGTACCTCCAGGATGTCATAAAATGCTTCTGTCGAAAGTCGTAGATGCTTCAAGGCTATAGGGACTCAGTACTCCGTGCTAAGGCTCTTGCCAAGGAACTTGCCAAGGAGAGGGAGTACTCCTCCAGACTTCTGATGAAGTATGATGGACAAGCTGCAGAATATCAGAACTGCATCCAGCAGCTGAAGGAGGAAAAAGACCATCTTAAGGGGCGTAACAAGTCTTTGAACTAGCAAATGAAAGGTAATTGATCTTCTTCCTTGGATTGCAAGTACTGATTTTGCTTGTAATACACATCCTCTTGTGGATTACTTGTGCAGCACTTGAGAAGTCAAAAGATGATCTCCAGGGACAAGTCACCGACTGGAAGAACTCTTACTACCGGGTGATAGACCAACATAATAAGCTGACAACATTAAATGAGGACTTGGATCATCACCTGAAAAAAGAGAAAACGATGCGTGAAGATGGTGAGGTCGACTTGGTCAATGCCATGACAACCATTCAGGAACATGAGGCCGAGCTAAAAACTGCAAGACTTGCTTTGAAGGAAATATCCGAAGCAGCCCAGCTGATAGCGGACATGGTAGAGCCCCCAGTTGAAGGTGTAGAGCCCCGTCCTCTATCCAAAATACTCAAGGATGTGCCAGCAAAGTTCACTAGCTACATTCAGAAGATGGCAAAGTCTGTCTCCAAGTAGTTGTTGAGCTTTGTCAAGTCCTTCTACCCTCAAACTTATCTGACGCCTGTGGCGGAGAGTATAGCAGAAGACTGTTCAGACGAACTCTTCTAGTGGTACTTGCAAGAGATGGAAACCATCGTAGAAGAAGTAGCCAATCACCTAGACCTTGAGTAGTTTCTGTATCAAACATTAGTTCTTGTATTGTAAACAGATTATGAATGCTTTGAAATGTAAATAAATCTAAGTCTTGTTGCAACCTCTGTTGCTTTTTCGACTTGTTTTAGTGCATCTTACAATCTTCCCTAATAATTGCTCGTACGGTAGATGTAAGTGTCTACGCACAAGGCTTCTTTGATGAGCCTCTTCAGATACATGATGTAGAGTACTTAGAGGCGACTCCTATCTGTAGAGTACGGGTACTCAAGGCATCTGGGTAGTTAGACCTCTTGGGCGAGTAGTCTCTTCAAGGTTTCTTGGACTAGATCCTATCTTTACAACCTCTCTGGGTTGTATTGATGTTGCGCTCTTGAAAACCTGGAACTGCGAGCTTGTTGTTACAAGTCATGACTAGATAGACTTGTCTAGTAGATAATACTTTTGGTAGTTTAATTAACCCCCGGAGTAAGTCATGACTAGATAGACTTGTCTAGTAGATAATACCTTAGGTAGTTTAGTTAACCCCTGGAGTACGGATGGCTTTTTTCTGCAAGCTGCTAAGGGATAGATTTGTCCAATGAGTTAACTAACTCATAAATTTTGCCGCAGACTTGCTTTGCAAGCCAGCGATTAGACGACGTTGTCCAGTGAGTTGAATAACTCTTTAGAACTTTTGCAGACTTATTATTACAAGTCGCATGTGGGCAATTTTACCCAAGGAACTAAATAGCTTGCTGTAGTTGTGCAGACTTGTTATTACAAGCTACGATTTGGCCGATTTTGCCCAGGGAACTGAATAGCTCAGCAAACTTGCTTCTGCAAGCCGTAATTTGGCAGCAACAAGTAGTCAAATTATGACAAAAAATATGACTACTTTATTTGAATTGTAATTCTACAACTAGGGTTGATGGCCAATGTACATGAATATGTAGATCAAAAATTTAGGGATAAAATCGACAGAGTTGCTCGATGTTCCAAGAGTTATCGACGTCTTCACTAGAGAGATATTGGAGCCTATACGACCTAGGTCCAGTGACCTTGGAGACGATAAACCGTCCCTCCCATGGCGAGTTTAGTTTGGGCAGCCTCTTGGTGTCTTGGATACGCTTGAGGACCATATCACCTATATTGAAAAGCATTCTTTGACTTTGCGATCATGATAGTGGCGGATTCCTTCAAGGTACCGTGCAGACTGGACGAGTGGTGCACAACGAACTTCTTCAAGGCTGTCTAAGTCTAGACGCCTTGTTTCTTTTGATGCACCCTCCTTGTACTGCTCGACTGTTGGGGATTTCCACATGAAGTTGGCAGAAGGGACAGCTTCGGATCCTTAGACCAGGAAGTAAGGCGATTGACCTATAGGCTTGTATGGCTGGGTACGGAGCCCCTAGAGAACATTGGGTATTTATTTGAGCCACTTTCCTCCTTTTGCATTTCCGATATCATGTAGCATTTTCTTGAGAGCTTCCAGTACCATCCCATTGGCGTGCACAACCTGGCCATTGGCCCACGGATGAGCGATAGAGACATACCGGATGTCGATCCCGCTGTTCTCACGATATTCCCAGAAATCGTGATTGTTGAAGTTGGAGCCTACGTCTGTGATAATGCGATTGGGAAGCCGTAGCAGTGGACAATTTCATCGAGGAAGTCGAGTACCCTGTCTGCCTTGGGGCAGGTTACTGGCTTTACCTTGATCCACTTGGTAACTTGTTGATTGCCACCAGTACTCGGTTGAACCCTCCAGGCGTCATAGGTAGTGGGCCAATCATGTTGAGCCCCCAACATGCGAAATGCCAAGAGGGTGGTATGGTGATCAGCTTGTAGGCAGGGACGTGCTGTTGCTTGGTGAAGAATTGGCATCCTTGACATCTACGGACTAGTTCCTCGGTGTTAGCGAGAGCTGTAGGGCAATAGAACCCCTCTCTGAAAGCTTTACCCATGATCGTTCATGAGGATGCATGGTTGCCGCAAATGCTTTTGTGAATTTCCTCCAATATGTCCTTGCCGTCTTGCCGTGGGACGCACTTCATGAGTACTCCAGATGATGCGCATCTTCTGTAAAGCTTGTCTCCGACTATAACATAGTTCTTGCTGCGTTGTGAGACTTGCTCTGCTTCTGTATTATCTGGAGGTAACTTGTGCTATTTGATGTAGTCAATGAAGGGTTCTCTCCAGTCTATGTCGTTCATCATGACTTCCCGATCTGGTGCATTAAGACCTCGATCAATGGTTGTTGATGGTGCCGGCTCCGTTATGGATGGCTTGTGTAGCTCATAGACGAAAACCCCTGCTGGAACTTGAGCTTGAGTAGATCCGAGCTTGGATAGGACGTCCGTGACAATGTTGTTATTGTGAACTACATGGTGAAAATCCAGACCAGAGAATTTGTTCTCTAGCTTGCGTACTTCTAGGCAATACGTGTCTATGTTGTCCATGTGGCAATCCCACTCGTCATTGACTTGATTGATTACCACCAGTGAGTCGCCGTAAACCAACAATCGCTTGATTCCTAGAGAGACTGCCAAGCGAAGCCCATGTAGCAGCGCTTCATATTCAGCTTCATTGTTGGATACTTCCCATAAGATTTGCAAAATGTATTTGAGTTGTTCGCCTTTCGGATATATTAAGAGTACTCCTGAACCGGCACCCTCGAGCTTGAGTGATCTGTCGAAATACATGACCCAATGCTCTGGACACTCTGCTGGTGTTGGTAGTTGATTCTCCTACCATTCTGCTATGAAATTGACTAGTGCCTGGGACTTGATCGCAGTCCTTGACTTGAATTCCAGAGACAATGCTCCAAGCTCAACCACCCACTTAGATATTCATCCCGTTGCATCCCGATTGTGGAGAATTTCTCCTAGGGGGAAGTCTGTGATGACGGAGATGTTGTGCTCCTGGAAGTAGTGCCGTAGCTTCCGCGAGGTGAGTAGTATTGTGTATAGCAATTTCTGGACTCGCGAGTATCTGGCCTTGAAATCTGACAACACCTCGCTGATGAAGTAAACAGACCTCTATACTTTGTATACATGGCCTTCTTCTGGTCTTTAAACCACGATTGTCATGCTGACAACGTTAGTAGTCACGGCGATGTAAAGCAACAAGTCTTCATTGGGGTTTGGCATTGTGAGAACCAGTGGCTTCGATAGGAAGTCCTTTAATTGTTGCAGAGCTTGATCTACCTCCTCGGTCCATTGAAACTGGTCTTACCACTTGAGTAGTTTGAAAAAGGATAGGCCCCATTCTCTAAGCCTTGAGATGAATCTGCTAAGGCCCGCCATGCATCCAGCTCACTTTTGGACATCCTTGATGCATGATGGAGCATGCATGTCGGTAATGGCAGAGATCTTCTCGGGGTTAGCTTCAATTCCCTGGTAACTAATGATGAACCCGAGTAGTTTCCCGAAGGATATGCCAAAGATGCACTTTGTCGGGTTGAGGTTCCATCGGAACCTTCGCAAACTTGCAAAAGTTTCTTCTAAGTCCGCAATCAGGTCATCAGGATTTCTGGTATTTATGACCACATCTTCCATGTACGCCTATACGCTGTGGTGTAGCTTCTTCTTGAAGCACTCCTGGATTGCCCATTGGTAAGTAGCACCTGCGTTCTTCAACTCAAAAGACATTGTTGTGTAGCAAAAAGCTCCGTATGGGGTGATGAATGTAGTTTTGATTTGGTCTTCTTCCTTCAAAGCTATCTGGTGATACCCTGAGTAGCAATCGAGGAATCAGAGTAGGGCACATCCAGCTGTGGAGTCGATGACTTGATCAATCCTAGGGAGCCTGAAGGGATCCTTTTGACAGTATTTGTTGAGGTCTGTGTAGTCAGCACACATCCTCCACTCATTGTTGTTTTTCTTTTGCACCAAGACAGGATTGGCAAGCCACTCTGGATTATAGACTTTTTTATGAAGCCCGCCGCGAGTAGTTTGGCTAGCTCTTTCTTGATGGCTTCCCTTCTGTCTTTGGCGAATCGTTGTTGGTGTTGCCTTTTGTGTACCTTTTGGATTCACGTTTAGTGAGTGCTCGATCAACTCCCTGGGCACCCCCGGCATGTCCGCTGTTTTCCACACGAAGATGTCTCGATTGGGCTGGAGGAAGCTGATGAGTGCGCTTTCCTATTTAGGATCCAGCCCTGTGCCAATTAGGGCTATCTTGGAGCTATACCAGTCTCAAGGTCAATGGCTTTGACATCTACTTCACTTGTCGGCTTGACCTTGGTTGCCGCCGACTTCTTTTCTAGGATCTCGAGTTCTGACGGGGATAGCTTTTTGGATGCGACAAAGACTTGTATCATCAAATTTGATACTTGTGTAGTTGCTGCTATCTCCACGGCTTCTATGTCGCAGTCATATGACCTCTTCAAGTCTTCACGTAGGGAGAGTACTCCCTTGGGTCCCGGCATCTTGAGTACTAAGTACGGTAGAATTGTCCTCCTCGCACGTCTGGAGAAGGCGGGGAACCCGTTAGAATCATCCCTTGGGTGTTTGACTTCCAGATCACGCTCGCAGTGTCGTCCGTCAATGATACTACAGGCATCGCGGCTTGCGTTGATTTTGTTGCGAAGGTCTTCTACTGGTCGTTCAGGCTCTAGGTTAGCCCCACGGTGGCCACGGCCTCCCGAGGGTCTCGCCCGACTACCCCCTGCTCCAGCTTGGCTTGGTCTGGCACCTCCGAGTTGGCTTGATCTGGACGGAGGGCCTCTATGGTTCCTACCATGTTGACTACGCTAGGATGGGGAGTGTTGAACTGACTGTACTAGGTTTTGCTGATCAAGTTGTTCGTACACACGTTCTACCAGTTCAGCCAATTATCTGGTGTACTTGTTCTGCGGCATGGTGCGGGTGATGAGATCAATGGATGCGATGATGGTGATGGGAGTATGATGGTGACGCGTTTGAATTGCTTCAAAGGCGTTATCCAGGTTCATGATAAGTAGGTCTGCTACGAGACGGTAGCGGTGCTCTGCTCTTGCAGCATTTGTTGCTCGTCTCGGGTTCTTTGAGCTTTAGTATCTTCTCCGGCACCATTGGTAGTGAGCTCATCCTGTGAAACATCATCAGGATGATGCTCATGTCATGGGTTTCTATCTTGTTGCTCTTCTTGTTCGTCCTCTTATCCCACGACGAGAGTGAAGAGTTCTCATTCTGCAGAGTAGCTTCCCGAACTTGAAGTGATGACCTCCACGGTGCCGCCTTCCTCGTAGATGGGTGACAGAAGAGCTCCCTCCTGGTACGGGAGGGTGTCGAGGTAGGCGATCAGGCGTGAATCGTCATCCTTGGCGAGAGCAGTTGGCTTCATGTTGGGCCAGTAGACGAATCTGCCTTGGGGAGTCGATGTGATCACCAGGCCCTACAGCGGACCTAATAAAAGAGTCTCCTTGTCCAGGTCCAAGTATTAGTTGAGGTCCTCAATCATATCCTTATCGCATTGTGATCTGGATAGGGCAGCGTGATAAATAGTGGTCGCGTTGCGGAGTCCAAACGGGATTCGACTTGGGTGGTAGTTCGATTCGCATGATAGCTTATGCGCTAGTTCGTGCGGGTCAATCCGACTGGCGGAGAAGTTGATTCGTACTCGAACTCATCCCCCCAGCCTCTGACTAAGTCAGAAATTGAAAAATCATCAAAATTCTCAATGAGATCCTCCACAGCTTGACGCTGGAGCTTCATGGTTTGCTGATTCTTCTCCGGGGTTGGTGCAATGTGGCGGTGGAAATTTCCAGCACCGTCCGCGACGCAAACCCAGGAGCCGAAGATGAACATCGCACCTGCTTCAAACGCGATGATTGGCTTGATGATGACTTGTGCCATCGAGTTCACTAGTGGATTCTCGACGAGAGCCCCTACCTGGCATGCCAACTGCAGGTGTTTAGACCCAGCAACCTACCTAGGGGGTGCCCGAGATAGTATTTTGGTTAGTGGGGCTTGTCGAGATCAGGAACTGAAGGCAAATGTAGACGCACAATTTAGACAGGTTCAGGCCGCTAGATTGCGTAATACCCTACGTTCTGTGTGTTGGTTGGATTCAATTTATTTGGAGGGGGTTCTTGCCTCGCCTTATATTACCGGGGCTAGGGTTACAGGTCAATTGATTTACAAGAATACTAGTTGGATTCGACTAGACGAGTTCTACTCTTATTGTTACGATTACTTTTTTCTAATCCTCGACTAGTTCTTATCTTGCCATGTAGACTATGCTATCCTTGCCATAGTCTCCATATCAGATACGTCTCGGTGTCCAACCCTATATTTAAGATTGTCCAAACCATCTGGTGGGGCCATAGATATATGTACGACAGGCACTCCTCCCTAACACCCCTCACTCTCTCCCTATTCTAAGCAGAAGCTAGGCAAGGCTTAGCCTTTGGAATGGAGCTCTAACTCTCTTGGATGGTGTTGTGTGCCTCCAAATGAGCCACCTCCCTACTATTTATAGAGTAGATATGCCTTGGGAGAGTGGAGATCCTCCAAGCATCTCAAGATAATATTGAGGGAATATTCTCCTCCAACTCTTCTCCTTGTGCCACCTAGCAGGATCTGAGACTCTGAGGTGGTAACTCCTGGCGAAACGGTCATAACCGCCTTTAGGAAGTAACCAGGGGCCGCCACGTGGAAGCTGAGCACGAGGGGTGCCAGGGCTAGTTCGGCTGAACCCTGGGCACAGCCTCTCACGCCACCTTTCATCTGGGATGCTGCCTGGTGGGCCCTCGAGTCGGTGTAGGGTGCACGCGCCAAATTAAGGTAGTTTACCCTTGATGTGGGCCCATGGATCCATGTGCTCTTCCCTGATTGGCTGGAGTTGTGATTCTTTGAGTTGTGATTCTTTGTCTCTTGGGTGTGTTTCCTTCTCCTTTCTAAGGATAAGTTACTTGCATACAAATATTCACTAACACTTGTGGAAATGGTTAGTAATAAACCCCTACCACTAGGTTGATGTTCATCTTTCCGGTATTTATGCAGGACTTGACGGCCTAGAATTGGTACTTAAGAGCCGTCAACACCTTAATGTTGGGGTCACGCGCAAGCTCATATGCAAGCTTCTTATGATAACATGATGTTTGTTCCTGCATTTAAAGGCACAAGTATTTTGTAAAATAAAAACAAAAATAATATTGTTACTTAACAGGCATGTTACTAACCTCATCAATCCCATAGATATCATTGTCCCCAAAACGTTGAATGTACAGTAGGACATGGAAACCACGATGATTTGTACAACAATAATTCAAGCCTAAGTAAAAATGAAGCAAAGAACTTAATGTCTTAGTTATCTTTAAGGAAAACATATGAAGTACGTGTTTATCCATGGTGTCAACTCCTAGTCCATATTCCTACCAAAACGGCTGATACAAAACTTATTCTGGTACAATTAGCATCTCTTGCTTCATGTATGTGGATCCAACAAATAACAGATTGAGCACAAACATGCCTAGATTTATGATATGAATATATAGTTGAAAGTAGGATCTTAATGGATTGAATTATTGCTAAAATTTGTTTCATGTGTTGGTACATTGGTGATAAAGGTGATGACGTCAGAAAAAAAAGAGAGTATCTAATATATCCTTGTGAACAAGATCCTACTTGCAATTAAAGAAAAGTGGCCCACCGATGCAAGGAAATTTTCCATAATTATCCACTAGGGCAACACTAGACTCACATTGACATAACAACCTAGAATTTGTAAGATGCTCAAGTAGATGGGTGGATATAAGATTAACATGCCATCCTGCAACTCACATGATCTTAATGCATTGATCTTGGGTTTTTGCAGCAATCCAGGAATCTTTTTAGAAAGGCACTCAAAATAACATCAATCAAATTGTGGTAAAACCTTGATTAGGCATATCGTGAAGATCCATTAAATTGGGTGAGCAGACTTTTTTATGCAACAGGGTTACATGATGGAGATAATTAAGCATAATGGAGGGTAGCACTATAACATCCCACACATGCAATGTGATAGAGAGCTATACAATCAACCATTGGAATTTGTCAACTACATAAGCTTTTGTTTTCATGAACTTGCTTGAAGCACATTTCAATTGCATTTGTATCCATTGGTGTCTAGCGGTTAGAGAAGTGAAAAGGTCGCATGTATGTCCAACCACGCACATCAATCAAATGTTTTACTCGATGATAATGAGATAGACAAATACCAATAGATGGACACAAGAAAACATCAAATAGATGGACACGAACAAACATTAGCCTAGATGATCATTGGTGAGTAGATAGACAACTTGAACATGTGTTGTTCATTATTTTCATATAATAACATAGTAGGTTAGCTTGAACATAGATCTCTTAAAATCTTCAAGATTGTCATCGTCATGGGCTTCATCATGAATCGAAATCAGGTCGTTGTAAAAAGTGGTGCTCATACCCATGCTGGAATGACACTAGGGTAGCCGTAGCACTATTGACACCTCATTAATGTACTACTATCTATGCAAACAAGTAAGCATGATGGGCAATATCAAATTGGAGATCTTGTGCAGCTACTTGTGGGAGCTCTAACCTTCGTTTAAATGTGTTGCAAAAGGGTAAGAATGATGTTTACTACTTCGACCATGTCTTCCTCACGCACGACACCCATGTCATAGCCACACCCATAGTCCACATGATGCTCTATGACTGTAGTGGCTTGTTAATCTGGCGCATTAGTCTTCAAATTATTCCACATCCATGGTGATTAATACCATCCTTCCATCGTATCACCATCCTTCACCTTATTTATCACGTTTATCTACAATGAATTGGTTAGACTTTTCTACCTAGTCTAATAGGTCAATCCTTACATGAAGTGTTGATTGCATATAAGAGAAAAATAAACCTTATATATATGAATGATAAGAATATTTGTTGATCACATCCACATATATAACACTACCAAGGCTAATTGAGACAAATGCCTTCCACTTGCAATTCTAGCCAACAAGCAAGCACATCATGCATCTCATCCAAAATAATCTTTAAACTACTACCTCCGATCTACATTCGAGTGCTGACCGCCCTACTAAACATATATCCTATCACATTCCTACCATTCTACGTGAGAGGCTCCAAGGAGCCAAAATGGGCTCGTGTCAATGATTGGCATGACCCATGTCCATGAGCTTTTGGCCACCATTGTGCATCATGGACCTAAAACCAATGGTGGACCCAATGGGTGGGCCAGGTATGCCTTGGCATACCCCAAAAATCAGCCCTAGCCCATTAAAAAGATCATTCCCAACACAGCCTAGTAGAGTGATGCCTAGACTCAAGCCTTGTTCTACTGCATTCACATGCCACACGCGTACCAGCCAGTAGGACTACATGAGCCACGAGGGGTTCAGCGTTAGCAAGGGCAATGGGTGATGGTCGCTGCCTTCCGCCCTGGTTTCCATGCCTCAGCGTCCACCATCTACGCAACTGCGGTGACGCCCGCTTCCACAGCTCGACCTCGCCCATCCAAGAGATAACAACTGCGGATTCAAGTTCCAAGGTTTGAAAAGTTTCAATTTGTAAAACCCTAGTTGGCTAGCCTGCTTTGCTGCTATGGACCGTGGACCCATGGGGATTGTTTTGAGATGAATAAACATTGGTAACTGATGTAGGATATAAGAATTAGGAATTGATTGATGGGTACGGTTGATGCATTGGTATTTTGTCCAGACAATTATTGAACAATAAAGAGGATATTTTCTTCTAAGTGGATGAAGATGGTATAATCAAAACTTCCATGATCTTTAGAAAGCGTAGGCTAGACAAGAAGTAACTTGGTAACCATCGATCTTGAACTATATATTGTAGGTGTGTAAGCTTCTTTTATGTATATTTTGGACCTAATATTGAACAGTTTGTATTGTAATTTATGCAACTTTTACACTTAATTGTTGAACTTAAGTCTTGACATGCTATTTGTATTCTTGTAGATCGAATCCTGATAAATTTGAAAAATGTTTACCGAATTGTATATAGATCACCATTCGGATATGGATTATACCGAGTTGTATATGAAAACATTATCGTGACATACTCTTTCGTAAATTCTTGGGTACGCCACTGCCTAAAACACGATGATGTGCAAATATGGAGTGATTATTATCATGGATGATAAATGTTAGTGACATCATTTTATGCTAATATTGAGGCTCTACAGGGGGTGAAAAAGTGTAATTATGGGGCACGAACAGGGCGCCTCCAGCCTTGGCCATGGCAACCGTGTCCTCCTCATTTTCTTCATTGTTAGAGTTAGATGCTTGGGTTTTCTATGGCCGTGGTGGAGAAAAGAGAGAAGTGATGCGCATTAGGTTATTTAATTTGTAGTTTATGGTCCTGCTCAACAGCAGCATAAGGAAAAAATTTTGATTGAAATAGCGCACGGTTGTAGTAAAGAATCGCTACCATATATAATTGGTGGAGATTTAGTATCATGCGTCACCCTGAGGATAAAAATAAGGACAATTTTCATGCAAAATGGCCAGATTTATTTAATATGGTCATTCAAAACCTTGATCTTAGAGAGATAGAAATGTGTCAAGTTGCCAATATACATGGGCGAGCAGCAGAGATGATCCAAAATTTGAGAAACTTGATAGGGTCTTAGTTTGTACAGAGTGGGAGCAAAAACTCCCTCTTACAACAGTACATGCTAAAGACAGAAGTAATTCAGATCATACGCCTCTATTGCTAAATACTGGCGCTTCTTCCCACAATAGGCAGCAACCATTGTTCAAATTTGAATGTGGCTGGCTTATTCAAGATGCTTTCTATGAGTTGATTGCTGATAAGTGGCGATCTGAAACTAGAGGAACCACTGCTCTGGAAATATGGCAGAATAAAATAAGAGTTCTTCAATAATTTTTGAGGGGCTGGGCCAAAAATCAGTTGGCCACAACAAAAACAAGAAGAAGAAGTTGATCTTCATGATTGGATAAGAAAGCTGAGAATAGAGTGCTCTCTAATCAGGAGTTAAATATGAAACACTACCTCAATGAACGTTTAGTTCACTTATTAAGGGAGGAGGAAATTAAGTGGTATGAGAGAGCTAAAACAAAGGACCTCTTGGAAGGTGATGATAACACCCAATATTTCATTTGGTCGCTAATGGTAAACATAGAAAACAACGCATCTTCAAATTAGAACATGAAGAGGGCATAATAGTGGGTGATGCTGAATTGAAAGAATATATCACAAACTATTACAAGGGGTTGTTTGGACCACCAAATGACAATAATTTTAGCATGGTGGAAAATCAAAATAATGACATTCCTTAGGTGACAGAGGATGAAAATAATTTCCTCACAGCACCATTCACGGAGAGGGAAGTAAAGGAGGCGGTGTTCCAAATGGAGCATAATAAATCTCCTGGCTCTGATTGTTTCGCAGCAGAGTTTTATCAAGTTTTATCAAGTTTTCTGGGAAATTATTAAATCAGACCTTATGGCATTATTCATTGATTTTTATGAAGGATGCCTCCCTCTCCATAGTCTCAATTTTGGAGTAATTACTTTACTTCCAAAAATAATAGAGGCAACAAAGATACAACAATATAAACCCATTTGCTTACTCAATGTGAGCTTTAAAATTTTCACCAAGGTGGCTACCAATAGGCTCATGGGAGTGGCTAGCAAAGGGGTTCAGCCCTCACAAACAGCTTTCATGCCACGTCGAAATATAATGGAAGGAGTAGTAATATTGCACGAAACTAACCCTGAGTTACACACCAAAAAACTCAATAGTGTGATTCTCAAAATTGACTTTGAAAAGGCTTGTGATAAAGTAAATGGTCTTTTCTACAACAAACCCTTAGAATTAAAGGATTTTGCCAGCGATGGTGTACATGGATTGAAAATTTTGTTTCTGGAGGAAGTGTGGGCATCAAAATCAATGATGACATTGGGCACTACTTCCAAACAAAAAAGAATCTTAGGCAAATAGACCCCATGTCACCTATCCTATTCAATATTGTGGCTCATGCTCTCTATTTTAATTAAGAGGGCTAAGGATGATGGCCAAATTGATGGAGTGATACCTCACTTGGTGGATGATGGATTGTTGATCCTACATATGCAGATGACACAATCATATTTATGGATCATGACTTAGAGCAAGCTAAGAACTTGAAGCTCTTGCTTTGCGTCTTTGAACAACTGTCAAGTTTAAAAATTAACTTCCACAAAAGTGAGATATTTTGTTATGAAGCTACAAAATAGTACAAGCAAGAATATACTAAATTGTTTGGTTACGGCCTAGGGTTGTACCCTTTCAAGCACCTAGGAATCCCCATGCATCACAACAAACTCCGTAATGCAGATTGGAATGTTATCGAGGAAAGATTCAAACAAAAACTAAGTACCTAGAAGGCCAAACATTTATCTAATGGGGAACGACTGATTTTATTGAATTCTATCCTAAGAAGTCTCCCTATGTTCATGATGTCCTTCTTTAAGATCCTTAAAGGAGTCCTAAAAAGACTGGATTTTTATCGATCCAAATTCTTTTAGCAAGGTAACAATAATAAACAAAAATACTGCCTAGCCAAATGGAACATATTGTGCCGTCCTAAAGATCAAGAGGGTTTGGGAATAACAAACCTCTTGATTATAAATAAATGTCTACTCAGCATATAGTTATTTAAATTGCTGAATGAAAATGGCATGTGGCAAACCTTACTTAGAAATAAATATCTGAGTTCAAAGTGCCTATCTCAGGCTGCAACCAAATCCGGAGACTCGCATTTCTGGAAAGGTTTGTTAAAGGTTAGAGAAGATTTTCAGGGCTGCGGGACTTTCAAGATAAAAGATGGGTCACAAATCAGATTTTGGGAGGACACTTGGATTGGCTCTAAATCACTCAAAGAGCAATTTCCTAACTTATATAATATAGTCTATTATCCTCACACTACAGTGGAAAATGTTATGAACCAAACGCCATGGAATATCTCTTTTAGAATAGTTCTAATTGGGGATAAACTGACTGCCTGGCATAACCTTGTAGCTAAAATAGCTTCTTACCAGCTTTCTGAAGGGAGGGACAATTTTATCTAGGACTTACATAGCCAAGGTGATTTTACTGTAAGGTCTATGTATCAATATCTCATAAATCAGGATGCTTCTCCCACCAATAAATTTATATGGAAGCTAAAGATCCCTCTAAAAATTAAAGTTTTCCTTTGGTACCTCTAACGAGGTGTTATTTTAACAAAGGATAACTTAGCGAAGAAAAACTGGTCTGGAAGTCAAAAGTGTTGTTTCTGTTATTGTAATGAAATAATTAAGCATCTCTTTTTTATTGTTAACATGCCAAGATAATTTGAAGAGTTGTTAATATAGCTACTGGATTAACCCCGCCAAAATCAATAGTGCATATGCTTGGAAATTGGTTAACAGGCATAAGAAAGAATGATAGAAGTTTGATTTTTGTTGGGGTTGCAGCTCTCATGTGAGAAATTTGGTGTACGCAAAACGATGTGGTTTTTGAGAAAAAAGTATTCACCTCTTTTATGCAGGCTGTTTTCAGAGCAGTATATTGGCTGCGATTTGGGTCCTTGTTACAGCGGCGAGAGGAAAAAAGAGAGACTATCTGTTTAGCAAGTAAGGCATTAGAAGTCATCGCCTTGGATATCTTTGCCAAGAATGGATGGAGAAGCAATAATAGACTTTTCTTTTAATTTCTTCCTATCATGGGTACTTTTTTTCTATTATATGTGATCAACTTGTGAGCTGAAAATTATTTAAAAATATGGTTGTGTGTGGCTGCAGAGAACAGAGACAATTCCTTTTTCTAAAAAAAATTGGTATACGCGAACCAAACAGCCTGGAAAGGAAGAGCAACATATTGAAGACAACATATTGAAGAGACGGGCGGAACTGAATGGTTCCGCGAAAGCTGCCTGAGGTGGGGACCGACCTCCCGTAGATAATATGTAGATTAATTTTATATTTATTATTTTTCTTATATGTAGATCAATTTTGGATGGTGGGTATAATGAAGAACCTATTTTGAAAGTGAGAAATTTGATACAAATTTCATAAGGAAAAACTCAATTTCTATATAGTTCTTTAATTAAAAAATAATCTGGTTCAATATTTGGTGCATAGCATCCTACTACAATTTTTTTGAATTATTTTTTACATACCCATCGATCTTTTAACTGTTCAACCATCACTACCGGAAACACACAATTTGCCGAGTGCCACAGGCACTCGGCAAAGACCCAAAAACACTCGGCAAAGGCTTTGCCGAGTGTTACACTCGGCATACCGCACACGGCAAATTTTGTGTCGGCAAACACTACTTTGTCGAGTGTCAAAACTCGAGCACTCGGCAAACATCTTGCCGACGGTCAAAAAACACTTGGCGAAAAGATATGGTTGTGAATTATGCATGTGATTGTTTATTACAAATACCTGTGATGATGTGTATTGTTAATTGAGAGGGGTCCGTTATACGTGACAAAACAGGAAAAAAAGGGGGGCTCTGGGCACTTTGCCGAGTGTAACACTCGGCAAAGGCTCCTCTTTGCCGAGTGTTACACTCGGCAAAGTGCCCAGAGCCCCCCTTTTTTTCCTGTTTTGTCACGTATAACGGACCCCTCTCAATTAACAATACACATCATCACAGGTATTTGTAATAAACAATCACATGCATAATTCACAACCACCATTAGAAACATTATTAATAAACATCACAGGCATAATTCAACATAAGCATGAAACAATCCATAAATCCAAGTTCAAGTCACAATTTAGTTTCAACCAAGTTCACAACCAAGTCTAGTTCCGTGGAGGCCAAGGAGACCACTGTGACAAATCTTGATCTTCATTATTCGAAGCCGCCGATTGATTCTGCACATAGGATAGGACATTCTGAGCTAACATCTAAAGTTGTCAAAATTAAAGTATTGAATCTTAAGCACAATGTGTCAAGTGACTCACAGGAGTAGTCGTGGGTGGCTGAGGCGGAGGGAACAGCATCGGCGGTGGCGGAGGCAAAGACTGACCCATGCTCGAAGCAAAATTCTGCATGTACTCGAACATCTGGTCCATCCTCATTCGATTTTCTTCCTCCATCCTCCACCGCATGTCCTCCATCTGCGCCGCCATCTCCTCTTGTTTCTTCCTTGCTTCTTCCACCTAGGCCTACAATATTTCATTCCAATGTTATAATGCAAAGCTAAAGAATAACAACAAACGAACGATGAATGGAAGAGAAAGAACCTGGAGAGCCTCCATCTGGAACTGTGAAGTGGTGGGTCGTGGGCGTATCGCTGGGCTCGAGTCCTTGCTCCTAGCTCGGATCTGGGAGAGAGTGGGAGTAGAGGCCGTGTCGATTATGCCGTTGCCAATCCAATATCGGCCATGCTTCTTGCCTCCTCCCACCCTCATCACGATTTCTCCACCAATGTCCTCGGAGCTCGGATCGAAGTCTGGCCCGTGAACCTCCCTAGCCATCTTTGTATACTCGCTGACGCGACTGTGTATGCTAGGATGGCTGTACGCCTCGGACGGGTCATTTGGGTTGAAATCGATATCGGCCGTCGCCTTGCCCTTTTTGGAGAGGACCCATGCCTTGAGCTGGGAGCAAGGTCGGCCATCATGTGACGTCGACTGCGGCAAAAAATACAAAATGATTAGGAATTATGTAGAATTGAACGTTAGAATAAAGAATTGAAATTGCGTACCCATTTTTCTCTATATTCATCAAGGCTTAGGCTGCCTTGATGGTGTGGTGCAGTCGGCATCTGCAAACGCCGCTGCCGGCAAGCAAGGTGGTTCTCCAACCACTCGGGCTCCAACCACACGTCGACCATCTTCTCCCAGCACTGGATATGCGCACGACACCACCACGGAGGCACTTACAGCATCAAGCGTGTGACATATGAAAAAGAAATTGAGCCTAATTAATCTTAAATAGTAAGTATCAACGTTCTTTACTTACCCTCATGAATTGGTCCTTAGTCAGGTTCATTATTCTTGCCTCCTCTTTTCTAACCTTCATCCGTCTGTATTGAGCGTGGAATTCGATGATGGCCTGGATGCGCGCCTCGTAATGCATGTCCTTCACGAGCTTCTTGGTGGCTACATCACAGACGGCCTTCGCCTTGGCCTCAAATCCCTCCTGGCATCTATAGAAATCCTGCATATAGACGCGTATACATTTATTATTTCAAGAATGATGTATTGAGCAATTTAGTGCGAGGAGTACTTACCCACAGCTTGGCCTTGACCCGCTCCGCTATGTTGGGGAATCTCCTCTGTTGACGATCAGGGACGTCGGGGGCGGCGATGTAGTGGTCCCACGTGTAGGCCGGCTGTTGCTGTCCAGCGTACACCACCAAGCCAGGAAAGTGTGTAGGGATACGAGGTAGGCTACTCTAGCGCAAATCAAAATTTCTACCGCGTAAAACCAGGAATAACTGCCGTATAAGGATCACGGGATTACCACTCGACGCACTACGGGTGCGGAAGATGTAGATATGCGTCGATGCAGTGAAGACGATCACGTAGTCGTACGTAGTCGATCAACATAGTCGTACGTAGTCGATCACGTCCAGCAGCTCCTCAGCAGATCGTCCACGTGCAGCAAGATCGCCTCCGGTGCCGCGGCTCGTCGTCGGCTCGTCGTGGCTCGTCGGCGGCTCGTCGATGGCTCGTCCAAGTGCTGCAGGCGCAACACCTCCAAGGTATCCACACGTGCAGGGAGGAAGCGTTGCAAGCCAGACTGCTAGATCCGCGAGTTGCAATAGGCGAGGGCGTGGGAGGCGTGGCAGGTGTGTTTCGCCAAAAGGTGTAAACCCTAGGGCGCCCCCACCCCTCTATTTATAGAGGTTCCTGATGGGCCTCTGGATCCGAGGCCCATTAGTACTCCTAAACCTAATCCAACTCGGATCAGATCCGAATTGGGCTTCCAGCCCCTTAAGTGTGTGACCCTATGGGTTCGGATACGTATAGACATGGCCCGAGTACTCCTACTCGGCCCAATAGTCGGTAGCGGCCTCTAGCAAGACGTGCCAACTCCTATACGAACACGAAGATCATATCAGACGAACCATCACAACATAATATACATGCTATTCCCTTTTCCTCACGATATTTGGTCTAGCTTCAAGCCGACCGCTCTTTCTCGATCCTGTGATTTGGAATCCCTTTGTAGGTTAACTCTTAACCGTACGTAGCATGGCCATGCATTTTCGGATCCGATCACTCGAGGGGCCCAGAGATATCACTCTCAATCAGAGAGGGGCAAATCCTATCTTGATTGACCATGTCTCATAGCATGCTTCTTGACAAACCCGAAAGCTACCTTTATAACTACCCTGTTACGGCGTAGCGTTTGATAGGCCCTAAGTAGGTCGATCCACATCTAGAATACATGCGACAATCTCAGGTCTAAGGACAAAGCGTATATGTTGTTTAAAGAGAGAACTACTTCTCGTGTTGGGTCAGTCCTAACACATGTCTCCACATGTGTCCACATTATTAGTTCAACATCTCCATGTCCATGACTTGTGAAACATAGTCATCAACTAATACATGTGGTAGTCTAATATTCATGTGTGTCCTCACATGAACTCCGACTAGGGACAACTTTAGAATAACCATACAAGAGTTTCACATACAATTCACATAATTGCAAATCAATTCAAGTAGCCTTCAATGGATATTCAATGAACACAACATACAAATCATGGATACAAATGGAATATCATCATCTCTATGATTGCCTCTAGGGCATACCTCCAACAGTCTCCCACTTGCACTAGAGTCAATCTAGAAGGTACCTAATACCCATAGCTCTTACATGCGCATCATGCTTAGCCTGCGGGAGTGGTTTTGTCAACGGATCAGAAATGTTCAGATCCGTGTGTATTTTGCATATCTTGATCTCACCCCGGTTAACGAAGTCTCGAATGAGATGGAATCGCCGCATTACGTGTTTGTTCTTCTGGTGGTTCCTTGGCTCCTTTGCTTGCGCAATTGCCCCATTGTTATCACAGTAGAGATTCAATGGGTTGGATGCATTCGGGAACACACCAAGCTCAATGAGGAAATTCCTTATCCAAACACCTTCCTTCGCGGCTTCCGAAGCCGCGATGTACTCGGCTTCTGTCGTAGAATCGGCCACCGTCTCCTGCTTGGAACTCTTCCAACTAACAGCACCACCATTCAGTGTGAACACAAATCCTGATTGTGACTTTGAATCATCTCTGTCGGTTTGGAAACTAGCATCGGTGTAACCTGTTACAACGAGCTCCTCCTCACCTCCATAGACGAGGAACATATCTTTAGTCCTTCTCAAGTACTTAAGAATGTTTTTCACCGCTGTCCAGTGACTTTCACCTGGATCAGATTGGTGTCTGCTTGTCATGCTTAGCGCATATGAAACATCTGGGCGAGTACTTATCATTGCATACATGATAGATCCAATAGCCGAGGCATATGGCACTCTACTCATGCGATCCCGCTTATCAGCAGTCGAAGGACACTGAGTCTTGCTGAGATGTATGCCATGTGACATAGGCAAGAACCCTTTCTTTGCCTCTTCCATGCTGAACCGCTTCAACACTTTGTCAATGTAAGTATCTTGGCTTAAACCTATAAGCCTTCTCGACCTATCTTTATAGATCTTAATGCCCAGAATATATGCCGCTTCCCCTAAGTCCTTCATCGAAAAACTATTTTTCAGTGAAGTCTTTACGGACTCAAGCATAGGAATGTTATTTCCAATCAGTAATATGTCATCCACATATAAGATTAGAAATACTACAGAGCTCCCACTAACCTTCTTGTAAACACAAGACTCTTCTTTGTTCTTGGTGAAGTCAAACCCTTTGACCACTTCATCAAAACGAATGTTCCAACTCCTAGATGCTTGCTTCAATCCATAAATGGATCTCTGAAGCTTGCATACCTTTCCAGCATTTTTCGGATCGACAAAACCCTCGGGCTGTATCATATACAGGTCCTCAGCTAGGTTTCCATTCAGGAAAGCTGTCTTGACATCCATCTGCCATATCTCATAATCGAAATATGCAGCTATAGCTAGAATAATCCGAATGGACTTAAGCATCACTACGGGCGAGAAGGTCTCGTCGTAGTCAACTCCTTGAACTTGTCGATAACCTTTTGCGACAAGTCGTGCTTTATAGATGTGAACATTTCCATCCATGTCCTTTTTCTTCTTATAGATCCACTTGCACTCTATGGCTTTAACACCATCAGGCGGGTCAACCAAGTTCCAAACTTGATTGTCTCCCATGGACTCTATTTCGGATTGCATGGCACTCTGCCATTTTTCGGAGTCTGGGTCCATCATTGCTTCTGCATATGTCGCAGGCTCATCATTGTCCAACAATAATATTTCCCGCATTTCGCGGAGCCTTGCCGACCTTCGTGGTTGTGGCGGTGCTTCTCTTGCCATGGGTATCTCAACTTGTTCTGCTACGTTAGCATCACTCATTGATTCTTGCCCGATCGGCTCATCTTGAACTTCTTCAAGATGCACTGTCTTTCCACTCTTTTCTCCTTTGAGAAACTCTTTCTCTAGGAAAACCCCGTTCCGAGCGACAAACACTTTGCCTTCTGATCGGTTGTAGAAATAATATCCCAAAGTTTCCTTTGGATATCCCACGAAAATGCACTTATCCGACTTGGGTGTGATCTTGTCCGACTGAAGTCGCTTGACAAACACTTCACATCCCCAAATCTTTAGAAAAGACAAACTGGGAACCTTTCCAGTCCATATCTCATATGGTGTCTTAACTACGGATTTAGATGGTACCCTATTAAGTGTGAAAGCTGCTGTTTCTAAAGCGTATCCCCAAAATGACAACGGTAGGTCCGACTGGCTCATCATTGATCGAACCATGTCTAACAAAGTTCGATTACGTCGCTCGGACACACCGTTTCTCTGAGGTGTTCCAGGCGGCGTAAGTTGTGGAACAATTCCGCAACTCTTTAGATGATTGCTAAACTCGTGGCTCAAATACTCGCCTCCACGATCAGATCGTAAGGCCTTAATTTTCTTGCCACGCTGATTTTCAACTTCATTCTGAAATTCCTTGAACTTTTCAAAGGTTTCAGACTTGTGCCTCATCAAGTAGACATAGCCATATCTACTAAAATCATCAGTGAAAGTTATGAAGTATTGGAATCCTCCTCTAACCGTCGTGCTCATTGGTCCGCATACATCACTATGTACGAGTTCCAACAAGTCTACTGCTCTCTCAGGAAATTCTATGAAAGGCGTCTTGGTCATCTTGCCTAGCAAGCAAGCCTCACATGTCTCGTATGATTCAAAATCAAACGAAGTTAGAAGTCCATCAGAATGGAGCTTCTTCATGCGCTTTTCACTTATATGACCCAAACGACAATGCCACAAGTAGGTAGGACTCAAATCATTAGGCCGAGGCCTTTTAGCACTTACATTACAGACAGGTGAACCATCAAGATTTAAAACAAACAATCCATTCACAATGGGTGCAAAAGCCATAAACATATTATTCTTAGAGATCACACAACCATTATTTTCACTCGCAAATGAATAACCATCCTTCATCAAGCATGAAGGAGACAAAATGTTTCGACTTAGACTAGGAACAAAATAACAATTATTCAACTCCATAATAAATCCTGACGGGAGGTGGAGTTGCATCGTCCTGACGGTCAAAGCAGCAACTCTTGCATTATTGCCCACGCGGAAATCAACTTCTCCTCTTTCCACGCTTCTACTTCTTATCATTCCCTGCATCGAATTGCAAATATGAGCAACCGATCCGGTATCAAATACCCAAGAATTAATAATTGTATCAGCAAGAAATATGTTGTCTATAACATTAACAACAAGCGTACCTGAGGTAGAAGTACTCTTACTTCCGCCATTCTTCAAGGAAGCTAGGTACTGCTTGCAGTTTCTCTTCCAGTGACCAAGTTCATGACAGTAAAAGCACTCCTTGTCTGGAGCAGGTCCAGGTCCAGCTTTAACCTTGGGCGTTGGGTTTGGCTTGGACGTTCCAGCCTTGCCCTTCTTCTTCCAAGAATTGCCCTACTTCTTAAAGGTAGGCTTGTTCTGTATTGCCATCACATGGCTGGTACTAGCGCTTTTCTTGATGTCAGCCTCTGCTGTTTTAAGCATGCCACACAGCTCATTTAGACCCTTCTCCGTCCCATGCATATGGTAGTTCGAGATGAAGTTCCCATAGCTAGGAGGAAGAGACGAAAGAATGAAATCAGTGGCCAACTCTTGGCCCAGTGGGAAGCCCAGCTTCTCCAACCGTTGAGTGTAACCAACCATCTTGATTACGTGTGGTCCTACTGCTGCGCCTTCTGCTAGCTTGCTCTCAACAAAGGCCTTAGACACATTGAACCTTTCAGTCCTGGCCTGTGTTTGGAACATGTCTCTAAGCGCAACGATCATATCGTGCGCCTCATGGTTTGTTTCGAACTGCATCTGCAGCTCGGGTTCCATGCAAGCAAGCATAAGGCAGCTTACTTCAAGGTTAGCATCACATGCCTTCTTATAAGCATTCTTAGCAGCAGCGGGTGCATCATCAGCAGGTTCTTCTGGTAGTCGGTTGTCTAGAACATCTTCCTTTTTCTCAGCCCTGAGAACAATTCTCAGGTTACGGATCCAATCCGAGTAATTTGTTTCATTCAACTTGTCCTTCTCAAGGACCGAACGCAAAGCAAACGGTGTAGTGCTGCTAGGTACCATTTAATCTACAACAAAGTAATGCAAAATACACTAAGACAAACGTATCCATGATAGAGTAAATCATATTAAACTATTTTAACAGAATCTACTCCCACTAAAATCAATATCCCTCTATTGAAACTTAGTGATTCAGGATCCACAACTAACAAGTCCACTAGTGAGCTTTAGCATCACCGCTAGCAAACAAGGTAGATCGGTAAGCAACTTTTGCTAATCATATCACATATGACTCCTGTTGTTGGGTGACATCCCCATGTCTCGGCGCCCAACCGTTATGCCCCAAGGTCCTTAACGGTTAAGATGACCTCGTTAAGCTAACCAACCCTTATGCGTGTAAGTGTCCGACACAAACCCGTCTAGTCAAGGAAAACTAGTGGTACCCTAATTTCATAGACCCACCACTAATTGTACAAGACATGGGACGGTGCAAGTTTTAGTTGGGAGGGCATACTAACTTAAAATTTGCGAGGGATCGTTCTACTTCTAACATCACAGCATGCAGAAAGTAAAACATAAACAGAATAGCATTCACACAGTTGTGACACAGTATGGCCCGTTTTCATATGGTGATCTCCATCTCCATAGAACCTGTTCACCATGGTGATCTCCATCTCCATGTTCCATATGCGCCATCCTCCTGGTGATAAGTCCTCCAAGAACTAGAGCATGCTATTACACCTAATAGCTAGTAAAGAATCTAGTAATGAAGATTACATAGTTGCTTGGATCATCACAGATTGGTACGCAGACCATTAAATACAATAAAGTGACAACACATATGGCTCCTGCCGTGTTGCTGTACCGCGACACGCAGGTCACGAATGAGTTACACACATGCATCACATACACAAGGGGGCCATACTGATCACAAGATACATGCATACATCCTGCAAAACAGAGTTAGGCGTCCTAACGTTCAAAACTTTGGAGGCCCGAAACTCCATCTTCCAAGCCGAATTTGGGAAATCTAATTTCGCCGAAAACGGCAAAGCGGTTGAAATTCATGTGTAACTTTTTCTGTAGATCAATTTTCGTATAAAAATCGCCTCGATCCGAGATCGTACCGAAAAGTTACGGCTGATTTACCGAAGCATACGCAAACGGCAAAAATCCCGACCCCGGAAGTAGATCCCATCTACTGTTGCACATCTAATGCGCTGGCGTATGACCCTGGATTTCGATTCGACCAATCATATTGATCTTCGCTCACTGCAACTGGATTTACGTGTATCACTTAACTCCGATGGTGGAAACTGACCGGTAGGAGTATGTCGTTACACTACCATTGCAGCAAGGGCACGAAAACAGGACATAGATCAAACGGAAAACTCGCATATCTCCATATGCACACATCCCGAATCCAAAACTAAGCAGCTACGGCTCTTGATACCACTGTAGGGATACGAGGTAGGCTACTCTAGCGCAAATCAAAATTTCTACCGCGTAAAACCAGGAATAACTGCCGTATAAGGATCACGGGATTACCACTCGACGCACTACGGGTGCGGAAGATGTAGATATGCGTCGATGCAGTGAAGACCATCACGTAGTCGTACGTAGTCGATCACATCCAGCAGCTCCTCAGCAGATCGTCCACGTGCAGCAAGATCGCCTCCGGTGCCGCGGCTCGTCGTCGGCTCGTCGTGGCTCGTCGGCGGCTCGTCGATGGCTTGTCCAAGTGCTGCAGGCGCAACACCTCCAAGGTATCCACACGTGCAGGGAGGAAGCGTCGCAAGCCGGACTGCTAGATCCGCGAGTTGCAACAGGCGAGGGCGTGGGAAGCGTGGCAGGTGTGTTTCGCCAAAAGGTGTAAACCCTAGGGCGCCCCCACCCCTCTATTTATAGAGGTTCCTGATGGGCCTCTGGATCCGAGGCCCATTAGTACTCCTAAACCTAATCCAACTCGGATCAGATCCGAATTGGGCTTCCAGCCCCTTAAGTGTGTGACCCTATGGGTTCGGATACGTATAGACATGGCCCGAGTACTCCTACTCGGCCCAATAGTCGGTAGCGGCCTCTAGCAAGACGTGCCAACTCCTATACGAACACGAAGATCATATCAGACGAACCATCACAACATAATATACATGCTATTCCCTTTTCCTCACGATATTTGGTCTAGCTTCAAGCCGACCGCTCTTTCTCGATCCTGTGATTCGGAATCCCTTTGTAGGTTAACTCTTAACCGTACGTAGCATGGCCATGCATTTTCAGATCCGATCACTCGAGGGGCCCAGAGATATCACTCTCAATCAGAGAGGGGCAAATCCCATCTTGATTGACCATGTCTCATAGCATGCTTCTTGACAAACCCGAAAGCTACCTTTATAACTACCCTGTTACGGCGTAGCGTTTGATAGCCCCTAAGTAGGTCGATCCACATCTAGAATACATGCGACAATCTCAGGTCTAAGGACAAAGCGTATATGTTGTTTAAAGAGAGAACTACTTCTCGTGTTGGGTCAGTCCTAACACATGTCTCCACATGTGTCCACATTATTAGTTCAACATCTCCATGTCCATGACTTGTGAAACATAGTCATCAACTAATACATGTGGTAGTCTAATATTCATGTGTGTCCTCACATGAACTCCGACTAGGGACAACTTTAGAATAACCATACAAGTAAAGAGTTTCACATACAATTCACATAATTGCAAATCAATTCAAGTAGCCTTCAATGGATATTCAATGAACACAACATACAAATCATGGATACAAATGGAATATCATCATCTCTATGATTGCCTCTAGGGCATACCTCCAACAAAGTGAACCCTCCACTAAAGGCCAAGGATCCCATTGGCCTTATGGTTGTGGTCACCCCCACTAAGCTTAATCCAACTCCTGCACAAGTCATTAATATAAATTATTAGTTTTTCTAACTTTCAACATAAGAACATTATTAAGAATATTTTAAAGTTACTTACTTGGTCCCAACCGGTTTAATCAGCGGGCGTAAATGCTCAGGTATCGGACGCTTCAGGAGGGATGAGGGACCTCGCAACCATATCTTGGACTGGGCATCCCCTACCTCCCCGCCCCCCTCCTGCTCCTGCTGCTCCTCCTCCTCCGTCTCCTCCTGCTCGTCGTCCCCAGAGGCGTGTGCGGAAGGTAACTCCTCCTCCTCCTCCTCCACCTCAGGTTCAGGCAACGGGGGCCTCACCGCTTTACCCTTCCCTCGAGGCCTCTGGACCTCCTCCTCCTCCTCCTCCTCCTCCTCCTCCTCCTCAACCCTACGTCGAGGCCTGCCTCGACGCCTCCCTCGACCGCTCCCTGAACGTGACCCTGACCCTGAACCAGTCCCTGACGCGGCCAGTCTCTCGCAAATCGATGTGAGCTTCCTCATACTGCCCACCATTGCTCAATGACCTGCAATTAAAAAGAGTAAACTAGTCAGCATAGATAAACAAAACATAATTACAAAGATATGCAAATTATAAATAAATTATAACTAAATTAGTATGACTCATACATGTATTAGAAATAATCATCATGATCGAGATTAGCTGGATCATAAGTCTCATCATCACTGTCACGCCTGTTGATATAGTCAAGCCCGTGCTCCGAAGGAGGAATGTCGTCATCACTGTCATTAGCTAATTGTAATCGTTGAAGTAATTCTAAGTCCTTCACATTCTGAACCTCGTCTCCACCGTCCTCTGCAGCAACCCTCTCGTTGTCTACTTCCATTCCGATCGCTTCGGTTAAATCTATCGCAAAACTCCCTTCGAGCCCATCTTCTTGGAATAACTCTCCTTCCTACGTGTTGGGGTCTATATTGTAATCTTCATTGTTTGGTACAGGTAGTTTACCGTGTGGCGATACCTTGTACACAACATCCCAACCCTTAAGACGGCTGTCGGTTTGGCATGGGTATGACAAATAATAAACTTGCGTGGCCTGTTGAGCCACAATATAGACATCGTCTCCTGGTAACATGGATGACTGTCGAATTTGGACTATCCCAAGATTACGGGCCCATCTCACAACAGATGGATCAAACCAATGGCATTTGAATAAAACTGGATTAAGAGGTTTGCACCCATTAAAAGTTAGTTCGTATATTTCTTCTATTCTTCCGTAGTACTCTACCCCATCACAACCTGGCGTGAAAACTCCAGTATTTGTGGTTCTTCGATTGGGCCGACTCTGCTCGTGCCTTGTTGTGTGAAAATGATATCCGTTGACATCATAACCAGTAAACGATCTGACCCTATAGTCACAGCCATCGGCGACCTGTCTCAACTCGACATTAATAGATGCATCAGTTCGGCCCTGCAAGTTCAAACAGGGCGATTCGTTATATTAATCGTATGTACGAGAATGTCTGAAGAAATGAAATTGTACCTTCTGTTTGAACCAAGAAATGAAATCAGGCATTCCATTTCCCGCACCCTCTTTGAGAAGAGTCTCAGCTTCGTGCGGGTACGGTTGCCTTGATTTACGCCAAAATTGTCGATGAAATTGCCTGTAGCAACGAGAAATATACGTTTAGGCAAGAGAATGGTGACTACTTCGAAACAAGTTTGTTGAGAACTTACATCATGTACGGCTCCACCTCAGATAGGTTGGTCAACACATACAACATGATAGAGCGCCACTCTTCATGGTTTAGGGTCTTCCGGGTCGCACCACTTGCACTTCCGAGTTGCCCTCGGAAAATGCTAAGGCTCAATTCATCTTCGCTGGCATTGTAACGAGGAGGTGGATTATGCACGCTAGGAAGGTTGTCAGCGTAGTATTTTGATGTGAAGTTTGACACCTCCTCCAGAATGTATGCCTCTGCAATGGATGCTTCAATTTTGCACTTATTCTTACATTTAGTTCGAAGAACCTTTTGACATCTCTCAATTGAATAGCACCAACGACCCTGCACAGGCCCCCCCATTCGTGCTTCATACGGAAGGTGTAGAATCATATGCTGCATTGGATTGAAGAAGCCTGGAGTAAAGATCTTCTCCAACTTAC
>NC_028455.1:8113681-8181239 GCF_000263155.2 Setaria italica | reverse complement strand
GCCGGGGGCCGGCGCGGCGTGGGCCGGGGCGGGGCGGGCGGCGCGGCCGGCAAGCGGCGTGGGCGGCCGGGGACAGCGCGTGCGGTGCGTGTGCATGTGCCTGCGCGTGTGCGGTTGTGTGCGCGTGGGGGACTTAGGCTGGATTAATTTCCAATCCTTTATCGAGTGCCCCTGATCTAGCACTCGGCAAAGGCATTTGCAGCCTTTGCCGAGTGCTAGAACAGGGGCACTCGGCAAAGGATTTTTTTCTGCCGGATTTCTGACCGACAATGACACGTGGACCCGCGGCGACCTTTGCCGAGTGTCCGCGGGATGACACTCGGCAAACAAATTTTTTGCCGAGTGCCTCACTGCGGCACTCGGCAAATTAGTACCTATATTGCACGTGCAAAGTACTTTTAGTAATGAAAATTATGTAAACTTTGCAAAAACCTAGTCAAATTCACTAAACATTGCGTATTTCATTTTTTAAGTAATATTATTCCATTATTTCATGGATTTATAGCTCATATTGAATTTATATCTATTAAATTCATATACTTGCAATTAATAAATAAAAATTATCAAACGGATCCGAAAAATTCCCAAAATTTGACATGAACCGATCTATGTTCTCTATGGCCTATAAAAATAAATTTGAACTCAATGACAAATTCAAGTATCGATTCGACTTAAAATCTTAACGGATCCTTCCAACTTCTACGAATCCTCTCCGAAGATGCTTTGAATTCTAAGCATCATATGTCAAAATTTGTGCGAAATCTTGTCAATTTTTTACCACAGCCTCTGCATATGAAATCATAGCATCTTGGAAAATCTCGTGATTTTCAAACTTCATTTGTATTTTTGAGAATTAAAAAATCATTTGGCCACACGTTCGTAGTCGTGTTTCCTTAACAAAATGTTCGAAATTTCTTTTCATTTTCTAGGCGAGACCTCAATTTGGACTCACTAACATGAATATGATTTTTCCACTCATATTATTCCATTATTCCAATCACCTGCAGTTCAAATTTGACTTAAATCAACAAATTACTCTAAATGAAATTAATTTGATTAAATATAGCAAACAGGTCAATAAATAGTCCACCTTTCTACCATGCAGTGCCAAATGTCATACATATGGAGTATAAAAAGTTTGGAGCGTGGAGGAGGGAAAAACACTCGGCAAACATGGAGGTTTGCCAAGTGCCCCGCCTAGCACTCGGCATACCTCGAGCTTTGCCGAGTGTCCCCTGTCGACACTCGGCAAACAGCTAACGTCCGTCACGGGCTTCACCGGACGCCGCACGTGCGGATCACGTGCTCACGAGTTTGCCGAGTGGATTTTGTTTGCCGAGTGTCCCCTGCGAGTTTGCCGAGTATTTTTTTTTGGCACTCGACAAATGGTGTTTTCGCCAAGTGTATTATGTTTGCCGAGTGTTACTAGGAATACACTCGGCAAACGCGGCCTTCGCCGAGTGCCCGCAATAATGCACTCGGCGAAAAAATTACACTCGGCGACTTTAGTGTTTCCCGTAGTGCATCAGCTGAATATCATCGCACTTAGGTGTGGTGATATTGCCTCAAATACAGATATTAGTACTTCTTTTAATTTGAATCAGGGAATCTAATAAGTTTGTTTCATAATAATTTTCTGTACCGATGCATTTCCTGTAATGTCGTAATTCAACTCATAATCTTGTGAAAAAAAATCTATATAAATGAAATTGTCATAATCTTAATCCAGGGACAAGCTACCTAGCTATGTGAGGTGTACATATATTCCAAATTTTCAATAGCATAAACAAGCACATGCCTTGAAAATATGCAATACAGCGCAAGCATGATGTGAATATTGAGGAAATAAGTCATTTAGATTACCGGTTCAGCTACAACAACTCCAGCACACTGATCAAAAGAAACTCTCAGGGGGCGATGCATTCAGATAATAATATACATCGATGTGGAGAGTGAGAGAGAACAACACAACACATTAGTACACACACTGACACATGATCCGGACTTAAACGATCTGCTCATCAAGTGTTTGTGCTTCCTATCACACAACCTTGAATAATCATACAGGAGGCCAGCTGATTACGTTGATCTCGAAACCTGGAAAACAAAACAATTTTTAATCAGATAATCCTGTAAATTTCTTAACTGGCAGCACAATATACAATACTCATCTCAACGTTAAGTAATAGGACGTGTCTAGTCCGCCCTTATGGACTCCATTTTCCCCGCCTCCTCCCGCTCAACACCACCGCCACAGCCTGCCCTCCACCTTGCTAGCGCCATCCCCGGTGCTGACAAGACCCGCCGTTGAGCCTCCGCCCCCCACCGCCCTCCCTCCTTCATCCTTCGTCCCCCCTCCTCCTTCTACGTTGATGGCCTCTCTCCTCGCCTCCGTCGCCGCCCTGCCCATCTTTGGTGGCGCGGTCGCCGGATCCGTCATCGCTATCTCGACTGCTCCCGCGCTAACTCGTCGCTGGTGCTCACCCCGCCATCTCCACCACCCAGCTGGAGGTCCTTTGCAGCCCGGCGCCGGCGGCGCAGGTGCCACCTCCACTCCCCCACCATCTCGACCACCACCACAGCTGGCCAGCGAGCCGCCCCGAAGCCTCCTCTAGGCCCACAGGCCACAGGTAACTCCAACCCCCAACCCCAAACCCGGAACCCCGAACTCTAAGGCCCACCGGTGCCATTGCTGAAGCTGGGGGAGAAGAACACCGGCCGGCCGTTTTAATCCACCAAAATACGGCCGGCCATGTTTAAGTCATTACCTAAGTAATGACCCTCACTAAAGTGGTTTCTACGAATTTAAGAAGCGCTATAGTTTCTCAAAGAAAAAGATATATACAAACAAAATAATATAGTCATCTACCAGGTAGTAGCATTCCCCCATCTGCAAGCTCTTCATGAGGACGCCGTGCTCGTTCACCGGCAGGATCTCACCGGAGGAGTGAACCAGCATCGCATCATGGCCGAACGTGCCGGCCAAGTCCAACGGCGCGCCGGCCCCGGGCACCTCATACACCGCCCCATTGATGAACACCTGGATAGACGTCATCCCTGCAGATAATTGTCATCGACCCGTAAGTAATGCCGAGATACCACAATGCAATACGATCAGCAATTCTAATAATTATGTATATGAGATGTTTAATATAGTAATGCTGAGATGCCACAATACAATGTATACTGTTATCTCACCAGTCGGTTGGTAGGTCATCTGGGAGGCGTCGCTAGCCGTGTAGCCGCAACGGTGGTCGCCGCCACGAGACATCAGCCCCATCTGCCGCGAGATGGCGAAGAGATCGTCGCCGCTGTCGACCTCCTCGGCGAAGAAGTGGGGCGCCGTTGCGGCAACGGACGGCAGGGGCGCGGCCGCGGGCATCATGCCAGCGCGCACCTGGCTGTGCCCGTTCATACCGAAGGGAGATGCGTTATCGTTGACGCCGTGGTAGTGGCCGGCGCCGACGCCGGCGGCCGGGAGCTGGTGGGCGGTGGCGCTGCAGGCCTGCTGAAGCTGGCGGGCGCGGCGGCGGGAGCGGGAGCGGCGGTTCTGGAACCAGTAGAAGACGTTGGCGTCGCGGACGGCGCCGAAGCGCTCGAGGAGGCGGCGGATGCGCGCCGTCTCGTCCTTGGCCGGGTTCACCATGCCGCTGTTGAAGATGGACTCGAGGATCAGGATCTGCTCCGGCTTCGGCGCCCACCGCGACCTCGCCATTGTCGGCTCGCCCTCGCTGCTGCGGTGAGCTTGGCCGTGGTGGGAGTCCATGGAGGGGGTGGAGAGGGAGAGAGGAGCTAGGAAATGATCAAAGCTAGGGAGCTAGGATGATGAGACAGTGTTGTGGAAAGGGACAAAGGAATAGAAGGGAAGCCAAAGGGAAGACCGACACAGGGCAAACCTAAATGGAGTGGGGGCATAATTGAGAGGGGTCTCTCTCTACTTATAGGGCTCTGTTTCTCTCTCTGTGTGTGTGGAGAGAGAGAGTTCTTGTCTTTCATTGGCTAATATAATAATCAGGGCATTAAGCAAGCAAACAGCACAGGTGGTGATTAAGCTTTAGATTGTCATGTTGTGGAAGGGTGGTTGGTCCATAAACTATAATTTGGGTGCCGCTTATTTGTTTGAACTCTTGTATTGTATATTTATAGGACTCATCTTTACCAACGAATTTACCAACGAATTCAGTTCCATCCCAAATTACTATTCATTTTATCTTTTCTAGGTATATAAATTTTGATATGCACCTAGATATATATTATACCTAGATACATGGCAAAAGTTATGTACCTAGGAAAGTCAAAACGAATAGTAATTTAGGACTGAGGAAGTAGCACTTAAAACTGATAATAGGACCAGATACATGAAACTAATTGTTACCTACACCCTCTAGTACTCTCTTAATTTTCTCATCGCCGTTTAGGACAACAACTGAGCTTCCAATACATATTTATGCCTTCAACACTTTGTAATGTTTAGGAAAGTGCTCCGTTTTTCTTTGCTAATATAAACACATCATACTTATTAGCACCTGGATTTGCGATTTAATGTTAAGAAAATTTTACCGTGATAAGCTTCAACTAAATGCAAGTGAGATTGAAGAGAACCAAAAAACTATTCACACACTTTTATGACTTCTAAGATATATAATCATCATCGTGGCACTAGACAAAGCAAAACACAAAGGATTAATTGCAATCATCAACACTAGCTATAGCTCTGTCCATTGTGAAACACTAGAACGTGTGCTCATGCCTTAGCCTCATCCTTCCTACCCCTTAATCTTGCAGAACATTGCAATGTATCATCCAGACACATGATTGTGGTTAGTCTTTTTCTTTGGAAATAACCGTTCCTGTATGTTGGAAATGGTACACAAATAGTGTGCCACTATAATGTATAATATACTTATTTTGCCATTCATAAGTTGATCGATTTTGTTTACCATAAGCTAATTGTATTGATTAATTAGTTCAATACAGCTCTAAAGAGAATGGTTTAACTCCGACTTCGATCAATCCAACAGGTCAAAGATTTGACTGTAAGCTTCAGAACAATCTATATATACTCTCTCCATCCCAAAATACTATTCGTTTTGACTTGAATAAAAATCAATACCATACATCGAGTGACGATGTATATGAAATCGATACCATACATCGAGTGCTGCAAAAATCAAAATGACTTGAATAAATAAAGTGCTGTTTCTATATTAATCATATATGTTGGATCTTACTTGACTGAGGCCATTGATCTATATGCTGGACCTCGTACAGAGGATCGGAACGAAGAAGCAAAGTCATTTGACGTGCTACCCTTTTGGGTGTACAAAGCAAACCGGCCGGGAGTGTGAGATGAGGAGGACGAACATGTGGGACCATTAAATTTTGCAGGATCAAACTGACCTCCCTTTGGGGAGCTGGTGGGTGGCCTAGGGTTTCTATGTTGTTGGGACAGGTGGACCCTTCATGTGAAAGCTCTTTTCTTTTGTTTATAGTTTGTTGGGCCATAGAATATAAATGCATGTGCGGGTTCGGACGTATGCGAATTATAATATATATATATGGTAGATATTATATATAGGTTCCTATATAACAAAATACGTATATGGTAGGTTCTGTACTAACCACTGATGACTCACAGGATCGATATATACATGCATGCACAGATATATGTTGCATATTTCTAGCTTGGTGTTGATTTGTCTAATTTTTTTATGGGCTAATTTGTCTAATCCACGGGTCGGTGTGTCGTCTAGCGTGTTTAATTTCTTCTCTCCTGATTTAAATTTGTGTGCTCCCTGATGCATGAACCTGTCTAATTAAGAGCAGCCAGAAGCAAGCGTGAGAATATTGAGATACCCTCGTATGCAGTGTGGTGTGAGTGGCCAGATAAGATGATGGAATTCTTGCTGACACGATATCATCAGCGCATTTTTTTTTTTGAAGCTAGGTTCATTGCACTATAGAAGTGGAATGAACCTAGCTTCAACCAGTACGCAAGCAATGTTACTCGAGACATCTACGAGAGAGATTCCTAGAAGAAGAAAAAAATAGCGCAAAGCTTCCAAAATGTGTCCTTCCACGAGAGAGCTAGAGGTTAGCTTTCGGCGTAGCCATACACTAGCGTGTTTTCCATACATTATCACGGTCACAAACAGCTGCTACATGCTGCACTGGTGGATAACCTTGCTTGGAAGCACGCTGCTGTTCCTGCACATTCGTCTCTGTCATCACTTGGTACGACACTGTTCGTGCACATGCATCGATTCATATATATGCCCGGACGAGACGACGCACTGTGCATATAGCTAAGCTAGCTGTACCACCTCGCAGCTACAAAGGTCATAGGTTTTCAGATAATGTACAGTGCCTCTGAACTTTTTTTAGACACACGAACGTACGTGCAAGTGCAAGCCAGCCCAGAAAACCATTACAGTAAGGTTTTGATGCTGGCAGTCCCTCTGCATTGCCGACATCCAGCTGAAAGTACTCCCAACGGTTGGCCCAAGGATCGGCCACTTTTGTACCCTTTCCTCCATCCGCTACCACATCTCTTGTTGCGTACGATGACGCGAATGTGTATGCTTCCATCTGATAGACTGACGCCCTGACACGTTCCTGAATTCTGACCGATGTATCGATTTTGCTCAGACTGAAAGGACGTGACCCATGAATAATGATCCATGCAGGACAGGCATGTGTAAGTGACAGCACACGCGAGAGGGCCGGACGGGGGAGAAATTAACAAAGCGATGCACTGACGTGTGGCTCATTCTGTCCGTCTCCTGCTTGCGGTAAGGTTGCATGCATGCCGCTAGATTCCCGCCCAATCATGCACGACCCCTGCTTGTGGAATCAATATATCTCGATCGACAAGGGGCGTCGGTCCAAGACGAGACGCGATGATCAGAAACGTATGCTATCCAAGAGAGATTAATTATATATTGAAAAACTAACCATACACTGGAAATGATTTTCTTGTCTGGTACTCCCACGTACAATCCTAATTGTCCGTCGTTTTGATTTTTCTAAGTGCATAGTTTTTTCTATGCACCTAAATATAGCGTATGTCTAGATGCATACAAACCTAAAAAGCCAAAACGATCTATAATTTGCGGTACATAGAATTCAGCTGATCACCGCCAGTAAAAAAATTAACTTGCAGTAAAACGACAATGATAAATACCATTGTCATGTTTCACCAGGCCAGGTGAATTGTTTGACATAACAGCGCATGGTGTCCGAGAGTGTCTCTGTTGTAAAAAAATTAAAGAATCAGGACCCTAGCTACATGTCGAAAATGTTCTCCAAAGGTAAATCTTCCTATATATAAAGAAATATATTTGTGGTTTCTCCAAAGCTAAATTCTTCAAGTTAAACCATACATCTTATACATGTTTGTTGTGGTTTCTGGTGACTGGCACGGTAGACCTAATATCTACAATTAGCTAGTACCTATCACGCATATATTATGTTATATCAGCATGTCATCACAAATTAGCTCCAGTTATTTTTTGGGGGGGAGTGGTTCGACCGATTTTTTTACCCGGCTCGTCAGGAGGCGACGACAGGGCGCACGAGTTTTACTCGTTGCATGTTCCCCGGGCTGGCCTCAAATGGTAAAAGTCGCACGAAAGCAAACGTGTATATGTGCGTTGGCGCGTTGCCATCATGCCTTTTATAGAATGTACCACGAGTTACTGTATGAGAGTAAAATAAGAGCTTTCCCTTGTCCGCAGCGAATGAGCCAAGTGGTTCAAAATTTACTGATGAGATGTGGCTGCCAAGCTATATGGCTATATCTTGGTGCAAGTATCTTAAGTCATCAGAAATCAGCATGCACGATTAGATATATCCTTCAATAATTACGTTAATTATTCCACATATATAGTGCTGAAATTTTAGTTTATGGTACAAGTGTAGGGTCAAATTTTGTTAAGTTTTGCATAAACTCGGACCTGAGGAAGTGCATGTAGCAGAATGCCTCCTACAGTATTGGAGGTCAACAACACGAGTATATATTGACCAAGTTGGACCACTAGGACAACACCTGCAGTACAAATGCGGCCTTTCAAATTGAACTTTGCATGGTTATCGCGCCTTTTTAAATTACTTTTGCCTGTTTCATGCAACCACACATATCAAGAGCGATGTGGCTGCACGAGGCTAGATAGTATGATGTTTGCACGTTGCACTGGCTGTGCTAGATCGATCTAGGCTTGAAAATTAGTCTTCTCTCTTTTTTTCTTAAAAAAAGAATGTTAGACCCAGCAAATAGCAAGTCAATACACGTTCTCTCATGAAATATTCACGAACCGGTGGTAATAACCGTTACACGTTCTCACAAGTCAATGTTGAAGCCACGGAACGGCGGTGGTAACAAGGGCAAGACCCGGTAGTGAAAACCCACACATACAATTGCACAAAAAAATGTACTTTTCATATAAAGTTAGATTAAGATAAACTTTATATCAAAATTAAAGAGCTCAATAAGATCTACAACTTTGTATTTGACAACTTTTTCGTTTGAAGTCGTTTAGATATCCAAAATTATAAGATTTAGAAAAGTTAATTCAAAAGAATACCATCCCTACATTAGTCACATAAGTGATTGTGAAGTGCGGTGGTAAAGAAGGTAAATGCGAGAGATCATGAGTTTGAATTCTTGTGGATGCATATTTGCTTATTTTGCATGAAAAAACCTGTGCGTAGAGCCTTTTGTCACATAAATTTGTTTCCGCCAGTTCTAGATAGGCAGTGAGTGCTACATTATCATTACCAACGATCCTCAGAGCCAGAAATCATGGCCCTTGTGAATCGGCAGTGATGAGCTTTGTGTAGTAGTGTCTTATAACATGTAAAGATGGTCACATTCATATACAATTGCATACGAATTCATAAAACAAATAATTACCTTGACATCCATCCACTAAAAAAATCTTCCGGTTTATGGTGAATTTAAAAGTGTTATAAATATATTTTTCTACGTCATAAATTGTGATTTATAACACTCAAGTTTTACTCGTTGCATGTTCCCCAGGCTGGCCTCGAATGGTAAAAGTCGCACGAAAGCAAACGCTCCATCTGTATATGTGCGTTGGCATCATGCCTTTTATAGGAAGTACGACGAGTTACTGTATGAGAGTGAGAATCGAGCGCGCAGCTTGTTAATTACTCCCTGCCTCGGAAGCCGTAGATAATAGATTCACCTTGCCTTTGTGTCCTGTCACTCTGCATCTACGTGCGTGCCAGCCCTGAGAGGGAAAATAAGAGCTTTCCCTTGTCCGCAACGAATGGGCCAAGTGGTTCAAAATTTACTGATGAGATGTGGCTGCCAAGCAATATGCCTATATCTTGGTGCAATTATCTTAAGTCATCAGAAATCGGCATGCACGATTAGATATATCCTTCAATATTACGTTAATTATTCCACATATATAGTGCTGAGATTTTAGTTTATGGTAAGTGTGGTCAAATTTTGTTAAGTTTTGCATAAACTCGGACCTGAGGAAGTGCATGTATGTAGCAGAATGCCTCCAACAGTATTGGAGGTCAACAACATGAGTATATACTGACCAAGTTGGACCACTAGGACGACACCTGCAGTACAAATACGGCCTTTCAAATTGAACTTTGCATGGTTATCGCGCCTTTTTAAATTACTTTTGTCTGTTTCAGCATGCAACCACACATATCAAGAGTGATGTGGCTGCACGAGGCTAGATAGGATGATGTTTGCACATTGCACTGGCTGTGCTAGATTGATCTAGGCTTGAAAATTAGTCTTCTCTCTGTTTTTCTTAAAAAAAGAATGTTAGACCCAGCAAATAGCATGTCAATCCACGTTCTCTCATGAAATATTCAGGAACGGGCGGTAATAACCATTTTCACTCTTGGTTGAAGCCACGAAACGGCAGTGATAACAACGGCTAGACCCAGTAGTGAAAACCTTCCTATAAAATTGCACGAAAAATGTATATGAAAAGTCAGATTAAGATAAACTTTATTTCAAAATTATAGAGCTTAATGCGATCTACAACTTTGTATTTGACAAGTTTTTTTGTTGAAGTCATTTAGATATCCAAAATTACAAGATTCAGAAAGTTAATTCAAAAGAATATCATCCCTATATTAGTCACAAGTGATTGTGTAGTGCGGTGGTAAAGAAGGTAAATGCAAGAGATATTGAGTTTGAATCCTTGTGGATGCATATTTGCTTATTTCGCATGAAAAAAACCCATGCGTAGAGCCTTGTCACAGAAATTTGTTTCCGCCCGTTCCGAACAGGCAGTGATGTGTTACATTATCACTACCAACTTAAATCCAATGATCCACAAAACCGTGATGGGCCCTTACGAATCGGCAGTGATGAGCTTTGTGTAGTAGTGTCTTATGGCATGCAAAGATGGTCACATTCATATACAATTGCATACAAGTGCATAAAACACATCATGGATTTGCCTTGACATCCATCATTCAAATGTAGTTTCATACGTGATAATATTGCACAAGCTTAGAACAAGTTCCACACCATACTACTGCCACATATACATAAAAATATTCCAATTATTAGATGCATTTGCTGTGGGAAAAAAACAAGGCATATATACTTCAATCTGCATATCTTCGTTGGATACAAATACGGGAACCTTAAAGACACCATTTTTCAGACCTTAATGGACTACATTAAACCCTTCTATACATTCCCATCACTGGTTGTGGATGATGATCCTGAGGTACTTCTTTTTGAGTGCGTGTACTGAGATTAATTTGCAAGAGGTGCAAGCAAAGTATTGACTAGTCTCAGTAAAATTAACAAGTAGTTGTAGAGACTTGCTGTTTCTTACAACTTAAATTCTTGTGGCTCTAATCGGAACAGCTGGCTACAGCTAGTACAGCGGGCTGCAGCCAGCATTTCCTCTGCAATTTTTTCTATGGCACAAAAATGACCTGGGCATGTACTTTGCTACAGCGGGCAATTATTTTGCTGCAGCTGGTTGGGCTGCAGCTGTAGCAGAAGCGAGCACCCATGTTTTCTTTCTTGCTGTGCATGGGTGCATATAGGATGGACTATGCTTTGCTGATTAGATAGACCTGCTGCATACATGTGAGGCTAAGGATGCCAGCCAGAATGCATACAAATTTGTAGCATTTTTCTAGACGTAAGCTGAAAACATTTTCACACATGTGCTGACTTTGTTATGTTTTCCCATCAGAATTTTGAGGTGATGACAACCCCCCTCGACAACGATGTGTTGGTTAGCCTTCGCGAAAAAATTGCCTCATTCATCGTCAACCAGGTGATCTCAGCGAAAGGAGAATTTCACTGCAACAGCCCAGGGATTGACATTTATTTGCTTAGGTCTGTGAACATGTTTTTGTGATCTTTGGACCTGTGGCTGTGTTAAGTTGTTACCTATGAAACTTGTTAAATTGTAATAACTATGAATCTGTTATTGTGATGAGTATGTTGATGTGCCTGTGATGACTATAAATCTGTTACCTTCTGTTGATGTGCCTGTGATGAAAATTTTGCTGATTGTTGATGCTGGATGGAACCTATATTTGAAACCCATAACATTGTAATCGGAAACGCATGTGTTGTAAACACGTGTCTCCTAAGAGTACCATAGGAGACACTGGTTAATAACCGGTGTCTCTTACATCACTCTCAAAGGAGATGCATATGTTGTTAACCTGCGTCTCTTATGTTAAACTCAAAGGAGACATGGATTCTTAACCAACGCCTCCTATGATACTCATAGGAGACACTGATTGAAGGACTTTGGAGACGCGTGTTGTTAACCCGTGTCTCCTATGGTACTATCAAAGAAGACGTGTGTTAACAACATTGTTGGTATTTCTTAACGTTCACGAATAAATTCGCAAGTGCACAGATATACCATTGTAGCACTTGACCCGGAGAGTATTCAGGGTATCATATATTTCTCAGGGAACGGAGGTACAAGGGTCTTCTAGCCAGTTTACCCAGAGAAAAGGAGAAAGATAGGTTGGCCTGGGTAGTGCGGTTGCCTAGGGGTAAAAGACTCTCAAGAAGGATAAACTCTGCTACTACTCGCTTACTTCAGGCACCGGTTTACACCTGGTCTACCAAGTGTCTCCGGCTGTTAGCTCTACGCCAAGCCTGAATGTGGAGGGATACAAGGGACGGACAGGGCTATCACCACCTGCCACCTACCTCTCAAACCATGGGGAAAGGTAGCAAACAAAGGCAACCTCAAGCCTAGACACCACGTCTACGCTATCGATTATTGCTCTAGCTCCGGCCAGACTCCATCTAAAGACTCAAGTCCTTAAGCTAGAACACCCGTTACAAGAATGAACGATGAAACCGTAAGAGAATACTAACAAAAGTGCAACCTTACAAAGAACTCACCACCGTAGATGAAACCCGGATACTTCCTTAAAGGATTTGTATCCACCGAGGTACAAGTAGAGGAAGGCCGACAAGTCCGGCTCTCCTCTTGAACTTCTCCTCACACACTCCATATCCTACTCTACAAAAGTAGTCTAAAAGGTGGAGTCCTCCTTCTCTTCTTTTGCTCTCTAATGTGTTGTGTTGTATGAGGGGGTCTTCTCCTCCTTTTATAGGTGAGTAGGGGTGGTTCTGAGGTTAATATTCCTTGAAATCTTTGGCCACCACCTTGGGGGAGTCACGGGAGAGCGTCACATGGAGGATAGGGGCGAGCACCGCCTGTCCAGGTTCAACCGAACCTGGGGTTCGGTCGACACTTGGGCAAGCCACCTCGCCACCGCCTTTGCCTGGTGGGCCTCTTGTTGAGTGTAGGTGCTGGGCCTTTAGGTCCTGCTTCGGTTTGGGCTATTTTGTACTATCTTATGGACCCTTCTTATTCTTGGACTTGGGTAGATTGATGCGTAGTGTGTTTTTTCTCCAATTAAGCCGATTTTCTCTCTTTATGCACTTATGGGTTCCTGCATACAACACTTCACCAAAGCTTGTGGAAATAGTTAGAGTAAAGCTCTTATCTCTATGTTGGTGATCATTATATTGTTGCTTGATACAGGAGTTGATGGTGGAATTTGGTGATAATGACATAGGAGACACTAGTTGAAGGACTTCGGAGATGCGGTTAAAGGAGACGCAGGTGTCTCTGATGACATGTTAAATCCACGTCTCCTTTAAGAGGGTATTTGGTTCCACGGACTAAAGTTTAGTCCCTGTCACATCGAATGTTTAGATACTAATTAGGAGTATTATACATAGACTAATTACAAAACCAATTGCACAGATGGAGGTTAATTCGCGAGATGAATCTATTAAGCCTAATTAATTCATGATTAGCACATATTTACTGTAGCATCACATTATCAAATCATGGACTAATTAGGGTTAATAGATTCGACTCGCGAATTAGCCTCCGTCTGTACAATTGGTTTTATAATTAGCTTATGTTTAGTCCTCCTAATTAGTATCTAAACATTTAATATGATAGGGACTAAACTTTAGTCCGTGGAACCAAACACCTCTAGTCCTGACCCTGACCCACGTCTCCTATGTTGACGCCTGATAATTTGTACAAGGCGATGAGCAGCCAAAGGAATCAAACAAGCATGGCCCAACCCAAGCGTGCGTGCACCACTTGAAAGCAATGATTGCGTCGAACCTGCCCAGTCAATCAGCCAGTCTGGAAGTGGGTCGTTTGCAACGACACAAGCCGGAAAAGATGCGATCGATCTACACATATCCATTGTCCTCGAACACGATTACACGGGCGACTAAATTCATTGATTAATGGCCAAATTATTTGAAGTAGCATCTCGGCCTAGTAGTTAATCAGCAGGATCCCCGGACTGCGCGGTCATGAGTGACAACGTCGAGGGACAAACCGTCCAAAGCCAAGAACCAGCACGATCATCGGCTACCTAGCAGCAACCTAAAACTTGTCCCACCTAACTCGTTTTCAACCGTAGACTTGGTCTCAACAATAATTCTACTTTCGTGATTACACGGCGCACACACTGCTATATATCCTCAGCAATTTCTTTTTCGCTTGTATATGATCAATTATTATCATTTCGTGTGGTAGTGCAGGTTGAGCGGACGTTTCACCTTTGTAATCCAAAAAATGCCATATTTTTAGGTTTTCAACAATTTTCGGAAGGTAATTAATTGGTTTTGCTTGTGGTGTTAGATCGATCGGGACAAGTTCCTACAAGAAGTTTTGAGTGAGTTTTTTAAAAAACCTGGGACGAGTTTTTCTTTGGGTCGTCTCCATTTGTAAGTTTGTCTTAAAAACTTTTGCCAACTCATCCTATGCATGCATTTTTTTTAAGACGTGCATAGCATGTTTTTCATTAAAAAGAAGAGAATTACAATGATGCAATTTTAGAAGAGATCCCAAAGCGTAGAGTTACAAGAACCATCACCTACAACCAACACTAGAAACACATCAACAGAAAAAAGGAACCACAGCACCGTCACCACACTAAACACGACCTAAGATGCCTGGAACCTACAGGAGATAAGGACACTATAAATGCACGCACATCACTGATTGCCTAACAACCCGGAGCCAGTAGAGGTAGAGCGAGAATGTCATGCAAGACGATGCCTCCAAGGAGGAGCTACACCAATGCCACCATCGTCCGTCTGTCCACGGAGGAGTAGACCAAGTCTTCACCTGGCAAAACAAAATGGATTTGGTGGCCGCAACAACACCCCTAGCAAGGAACACAACCGTTGTCGGCACCGACGAATGCCAAGCAAAGCTTTCGCTAAGGCCCCCAAAACCAACTCCACGCAGCCGACCGCCAAGGTCTGGATGAGAGGCAAATCGATGGGATGGTAACGAGCAATCCATGGCGACGATGATGGAGAACATCCTCAGACCAACGACCGCCATCACGACGACCTGGGGCCTCTAGCCTTATAGCCCATGGAGCGGAGAGACGACCTTGAAGAGAATGACCGTGACCTTGTGGGAAAGGTAGTGGGGGAGAACGACCTTGGGGCCACCCAGACACCGCTGGACAGCAGATCCAAAGACTAGCGGCCTGAAGTTGCCCCTACCGCCGGAGGAAGAGCGAGGGAGGATGCAGTGTGAAGGAGCGACCTTGTGTCACGCCGACCATTGGAAAGAGCGAATCCGGTGACTCCACCTTGCGGGCCACGGCAACACCATCAACCCCCCGCCTCTTCCACATCCTCCAAGCCATAGGCGTTGTTCCCAGTGCGGCGGCAGCGCCGGGAGCAGGGTTCGCCCTTGCCAACCCAACCAGAGGCCACAGCAAGTCAGGGAAGACGAGCCGCCCCGAGCCCGAGGAAGACAGTGGCTAGCAGATCCGGAGGAAGAGTGGGGGGAGGAGCAACCTTGCGCCATGCTGGCTACCGGGAAGAGCATCCAGTGACCGGTGGTCAAGGGACCGCCACCACTCCTAGACGCCAAGCCCCCTACCGGGATGTGCGGATTAGGACCCCAGACAGTGGATCCGGTGACCGAGCCGGCCATAGGGAGACCCACAGCGGTCGGCGATGGTCAAGCTAGCGGAGGCGACCTAGAGTTTGCCGGGGGAGAAAAGGAGGCCGCCACCGACGCAGCCCGGTGGGCGCCTGCAGCAGCAGCAGCAGTGGCCAGACGGGCGGAGCGGGTGAGGGCCAGCAGCCACGGCCGCCGCGGGCTGCCTACCGAAGCTCCTTTAGTGGCGACTATGGCGGCTCCGGCGAACAGGAGGCCAACCCCGGCGAAGTAGGCAGATCCAGCGAGGGGCATGGCAGATCTAGCAACCGGGAGGACGGATCTGACCTCCAGTGCCAAAGGCGACCTCTACCGGTGGAGGGAGACACGATCGTGTTGGAGCTGAGTGGGGAGAGGGGGGAAGGAGGAGCGGAGGAGGGCCTCGCCGTCACCGTCCTCACTGCCACACAAGCTTCCGACGCCTAACTCTGGCGGCAGCGTGGCTGGGAGAGGGTGGGGGAGCTTGGTGGCGGCGGTGCCCAACCTCAGCTCCCTAAGCATATACTACATTAAACATCTTATAGTGTGTCAAATTGCTGGCCTAAGTAGCTGCGTAATTATGCTTCTGATATATGCTTGGTTTTATTATGTTTGCTTCTTGTCGTGTACAGAAGGAGCACGTATGATCGCTTTTGGTGTGACACGGAGCCGTCGCGATCTTTAATCTGTGCTTAGAAAAAGTGTAATCTAACCACGCGGCTACAAAGCTTGTCGGAAGAACATGCACGAGTGGAATCTTTTGCCAAAAGTTGTATATAATATATAATTCCCTACAATTAAATCCGACGTTTGGGCTACACCGAGGAACAAATCTCTTTTGCTAAAGAGAAGAAGCTAGCTCATACATGCGCATATACATACTGTTCTGAAGTCTGAACCTGTCACATTGTCTTTTCCCCTTGTTTTGGGACATCTGTTTTAGACCTTTATTTCGGTGCCATGGCAAGTTAAAAAAAAAATTCCTAACCTGGTGTGTTCTAACTTCTAACAGACCTGACTGTAGCCGTCTCCGCTTTTCCATTCTATAAATTGAGCTCCAATCAGACTTTAGATCCATATGATCAAATACGAAATTAAACTTGATAGTTTGCTGAGGAATTCGAATGGCATTTTTTTTTTAGTCATGGAAATTGGCAGTTGTTTATATCCTATCCTTTATTGAAACATTCAAGGCTTCATTTGGGACGTGGACAGAACTCATATCCCTTCAAGTTTATATAATAAAGCTGACTTATGTGAAATGCTAAAAAAAATGTGAATTTCCTACATTCAAATAGGTCTAGCCTTCTACAACTATATCACATTTTAAAATCAAACTTGCAGTTTGAAAAATAGGTCTAGCTTTCTACAAGCTTCGTGAAATGTGAATGAAACTCGCTTCAACTAATATATTAAGAGCTGTTGAAACTATATCACATTTTAAAATCAAACTTGCAGTTTGAAAACTCTTACGTCATATATTAGGCTTACTGCAAAGTTGAAAATAATATTTCAAATGATTTTAAAATGTCATATATTTCAACTCTTGCTGTTGAAACTAATATGATTTTAAAGTAAGAAAGTTGAATTTCAAATTTGAAATTACATTTGAAATTTGAGTAATGTAAATTTCAAAGCAGAAAGGTTCAAACAACGTTGAAATATATTAGGCTTTGTTTTGGTTGCTGTTTGTTTGTGTGGCTTCATGTTGGTTTTAGGCTTAATGTCTTGTGCTTATTTGTTGTTGCTCAGTCCTTTAGGGGTGTCATTGCTCAGTTGTAATGCCTATTCTGGGATACTTCTTCTTTTTAATATATTCGGTAGCTCTAGGTTCATTTAAAAAATGCTGAAATATATTCTCTCCAAAATTAGGATATCGCGGTTATTGTTTGTACAACACCGAATACCACGTGTAGTGTCGGAAGTAATTAAAAAAGCCCTTCAATTTTAAATATACAGTATTTAGGATAAGCTGATTAATTAGTTCATCAACAGGGAGTATCTTAACTAGAGGGGGTGTCTTAATTATAATCTTTTCAGCAAATCAAATGTCCAGCTGTCATTGTTCTCGGTAGCTCTGATATTAGCATTTTTTTTTTGCACTATGTGTTTTAGTTCCACTATACAAATTCATTTTATTAATTTTATTTTTAAACTTCAATTCATCATTAATTCAATTTATAATTCAGTTCTTAATCAAAATATGGAAGAGCATATTATATAGAACTATTTTCTGACATTCATCACTTAGAAATGCTAGCTCCTGGTGGCAGGCATATTCACGACCATGTAGGTCCATAGTTATAATCTGTTGCGACGGCGACCAAAAAAAAATGGTCCTTGTCTCTCGCACCTACTCTCACGGCTGTCGTGGAAGATGAGGATTTTCGTAACCGTGAGATATATGACCCTTTGTAGTAATACCAATAACAAAATTTCAATAGTAAACTTTTGTTTTTCAAATAGGTATAAAAGTTAATCTGGAAAATCTGCTTATTATTATCATTTACCGGTAGTCCATAAAGCTACATGTCGCTTGAGAAACGCAAATATAGTAGCCCTCAAGCTAATCCAGGACACCCTCAAGCTAATCCAGGACAATTACTTATTTTTCGTGTTATAGAGGTCACCAGAGGCCAGAGCTCTGTGAACCTCAACATAAAAGAGCTGGATATAGTGGCATAAGGTGGGCCGGGTGGGCCTACGTTTGAGCTTGGTTTAGTATGGGGGAGTTTACAAAATGGGCTTATGTAGGCTCCATTCATCAGAGAGTATTGTTGCCGCCCAATAAGCTGACCTCTCTGCTTGCTCTGGGCTCGATTGCCTCAAACATTGATGTCAAGAAATTACTGAGAGCATATAAAATCAACGCTATGCTGGCTAAGCGGAAAGGGCCCGTGGAAGTCTTGGACCAATGCAAAATTGGTGGCAAACATCCGGTGCGGCATGCTTTGGCCTTTAAAATTGGCTACAACGGAGTGGACGGCAGAACCTAGGAAAGAATTGGAAGAGATACAAGCGTCCTATTTTGCAACTTCTCCGACTTGTTTTTTGGCTAGGAAACTACAAGGTTGAAAAGGGTTCAGTTCTTCAACACCTTGTAAGTGGAGTAGAAGTAAAGCAGGATGGTGTCATAAGATCATCACTAAATAAAGGACTATGTACGGATATATATTTGTGCTATAGCGATTGATTGGAAGCGATCTAAAAAAAGGCATTGATTTGAAGCGTGCACTTTTTGGCCGCGTCAAATCAATCCAGCTCGTAGACTTCCCATCATCCCAAGCAAGAGAAATGCTTGATTATTTAGTTTTCGAGATAAGAACAGCTCACTTTCGGCAGGAAAAAATTGGAAAATAGCATGTTTGCCTCGTACTGCAGTCAGGCGTAGTCAGCACTAGCAGCAACTTTTGACGTGACCCTGAACCAAACAAAATTCAATGCCCTCCTGTGGGTTAACAGCAATATAAGATCAACTTCCCGTTATATTTGTGACATGCGAGCGTGTAATATGAGATCAATTTTAATCTAATCATATGTGTTAACAGTATGCAGATCCTACAAAATAAACTCAGCTCTTCCGTCGTGCTGTGTTGTACCTGGATCAAATATGCACGTATACAAGGAGTATTCCAGTAGAGTCGATCTTAGTTAATTCATCTACTATTCCAGCATAAACGTCCTCGGTACCTCGAGTTTATCCCCATTAATAATTTCTTATCACATGTATACAAATAATTCCACATTGAGTTGAATAATAACCAAAGCATATGAATAATGTTGAAAGTCACATGAAAAAACCAACATGCCCGAAATAACCATCACGTGTTGAGCCTGAAAACACCATTAATCATCAAAATACGTTTTCCACTCTGTTTTTAACTATACGGTGTTTAGGAAAAAACTAATTAGTTAAACGTAATTGTATTTCAAACAAAAGGACTATGTACGGAGATATTTGTGCTATAGCCATTGATTGAGTTGCATATTGGTATTGGTATATATATGAATCGTGGCGAGCTCGGCAAGTAACCACGGTGGACACGTCGGTGAAAATTTTTGTTACCGCCCGATCACAGCTTTACGGTTCCGGTTAATTGCCTGCCCAGCTTGTCGTCCTCCGATTGGCTAGAACTAGAAGCATCGAGAGTCCGGTCCGTCCAGCGAGGTAAAATATCTGCTCATCGTCTCATCTCTTCATCACGCACGTCCTTCTTCCTCTGTCTTTCCTCTGCCCCAGCGGCGGCGTGCCCACCTCCAGCCCGTTCAGTTGGGCTGAAAAAGCCGGCTGCGTTCGGCTGCCGAACTGTAGCCGTTCGGCAACCCACCGACGGCTTGGCACCTCCATTTCTCTCCCTCTCTCATTCCGTCTGCAATAACGCAAACCTTATCCACCTCGCTCTCCCTCTCGCCCGCTCTCTCGCTCTCGCCTGCTCTTCGTCACCTTCGGTCCCTCCTTCTCCTTTCCCGGCGTCGTCCTCTCTCCATCGGCGAAGCGGCCTCTAGCAAGCAGATCCAGCATAGGGTGGGATTTTCATCAACGGCGCCGGACCATTCGCCCCCACTGTGTCCTCCGTCGTCTACCCGCAGCGCCGAGGTACCCGGGGTGAAGTCGGCCGCCAAGGATCCAGTTCGCCGCCCAGCACAGCAGCCGGGATCCGAGCTCGCGGCGGCCGCTATCTTCACCATGGCAATCCCCGCCTGCCAACTCGAGCAAGAGGCCTTCAGATCTCCCATCTGCCACCATAGCATGAGAAAGCCCTCATTTAGATCCAGGTAATTCCCATTTTTTGTAGCAGTTTTAACGCCATAGACTTCTTGCTCAAGCGGATATTTTTTAGCAATAGTGGTAGTGCTGGTTTGGGTGCTTAACTTAAGTACTTTCGATTTTATAATTGAGTGTGGGACATCTCTGAACCTTTAAACCATCTGTAGGGTTGGTTCTAGCATTAGGGTGCTAACCTTTTGTATTTCTACCTTTTATCTTCTCTAAATTTTGTCAGCTTGGCCTAGTTTCATATGTGACATGCTACTCTATCCTAGTTTTAATCCGTTTTAAGCTCTTTTGGTTGAAATTGCTTGGATAACCAGAAATTTTGCTAATATACTATACTATATTTATAGTAAATGCGTACAAATAAATATTTTTTCATAGTAAATGCTTGCATATACTTCTTTCAATTTTTATTGGATTAGTAACTAAATTCCGGTACTCTACGGAAGTTTTACTAGATTAGTAACTAAATTCTGGTACTCTGGTTTGGTGATTGAAATGTGTGCTATTTTTTTCTAAAATATACAAGTTAGCATGATTCTATAATGTTGTTGTTGCACTGGTGCTTCACCACTGTGTTACCTCATGCTTTTGCTTGATGCTAATTTTTCATCCAGCATTATGACAACACAATTTCTAAATTGCAGATATTTCCATTTAGAAGGAGCAGCTCATGTGTTTTCTCAGAACACAAGATCAAATGTTTTCATTTCCCTTCCCTGTTGAGGTCTTTGTTTGATGTAAGTAGAACATCCCAAACTTTAGGCAAGTTTTATTGGATTAGTAACTAAATTCTGGTACTCAAGCAGCTTGATATGCTACTGGTTTGGTGAATTGAAATGTGTAGTACCTTGTTTCTGAAATACACAGGACACATGTTTTACATTGTTGTTGCTGCACTGGTGCTTCACCACCGTGTTACCTCATGGTTTATCTTGCTGCTAATTTTGACATAAACTTCTCTGAATTTTTATTAGATTAGTAACTAAATTTTGGTACAATATTGAGTGCAAATTTAAAGCATTGATCTGACAATATTTTCTTTTGTACATATGCAGTCCTCTACAGCGAGCCTACTTGCAGCACACTCTTATCCTTCGCAACGGTGCCCACACTGGCATCGTCATCCACTTCTTCATGCTCTCCCCCACCAACCTGTCCATACAATCTCCGTTACAAACGCGCCAAGACAACTGCTAAGGCAAGTGACATGTTCATTACGTACTGAGTTTGTCTACTTTTATGTCTCCAGCGTTTTCTTTTTTATTAAAATAAAATTGCAGCTCCTACCTACTCAAACTATGCATTGTACAACTGGGCTCGGATGGCTAGCAGCCGTGCCAATTGGGATGAGGCGACAACGAAAATATTCCTCGACCTCTGCATTGTTGAGAAGAACCAACTGAATTGGAGTAACAAGTGCCTAACTAAGTTGGGATGGCAACAGGTCTACCGCAACTTCAAACAACGGACTGGTCTGATTTTAGGTAGCAAGCAGCTGCAGAACAAGTGGAGCACCATGCGAAGGTCATTCATGAATTGGAGGGACCTGCAAGTCCAATCAGGCCTAGACTGTGACAAACATACTGATGGTGTTGCAGCTGATTCCACTTTTTGGGCTACCGACGAAGGGGTATGTGCTATCACCTTTGCAGTACTTCTTGTTCATTCAATTGGAGCAACAAATTTCTTCTAACATGTAGTGTTGTGACCTGCAGGAAACTAGTGCTGGTGCTTCCTAGACGAGTACTGCTAAACCACCACCGTTCCTTGACGAACTTTACATGTTGTTTGGCCACACCACCCAAGATAGGGGGACCTTGCTAACTACAGGAGGTGTTCGTGTGGCAACACCCAGTATGGGGACCGAGGACACTCCAGCAGATATGTACCTACACCCCATGGCTGCTAACAGTGCTCGTAATATGTCTAAAAGGCCAATCGAGAGGAAGTTGTTGACAGTCCTCCGAAATAAAAGAGTGGCAGCTTGGAGGACTACGTCAGAAAACTCTCCCAAACTATAGCTATGAGAAGCCAGAAACGTCTCAGCTGTGAGCAAGAGGAGCTGGACCTTGCAATGTGGATTTTAGAAGAAGATGGTATTGACGAGGGGTCTGATCTGTACTGCATGGTAATATATTTATGCAAGAATGTAGTGAATCGAAGGGATTTCATAAAGATGAAAACCAAAGAGAGCCGCCTGCATTGGATCCAATTCAACTGGGAGAGGGAGAACAAGTAGTTTAGTGTGGCATCCGTTGGTTTTATTGTAGTGTTGTGTACTGATGGTAGAGAACAATGTCTTAGCATGTAATGTGGCCTCTGGCCTGAACAATTTGTTGTGTGTGATGTCTAATTTTCTAAGTTAAATGTGGTCCATAATTTACATTGCATGTGCATCTATTTCATTACGTGAAAACGCATGTGATTTACCATGTGCATCAGTGACAAAGAAGTTTTATCTTGCTTTTCATTGTGCCTTTACCAAGAAGATGTGGAGGACCGTTGAGGACCTATGCAGCCATCCAGGGAGGAGGACATGGAAGTTCCTTGACAAGTTTGAAATAGTTTGTTCTATAACTTGTGGTGGAACTTTTACTTTATAGACTTATGACTGAACCATTAATGTCTATTCTGTGCACAGGTTGGTTGCATTATGAGCAGCGCTGAGGAATCAAATAGCGACACTGGCAATGATGCTAGCTCCATCGTATACCAGCTGGCGGGGGTAGCACCAGCTGTAGCAGCATATGCAGCTGTGAGCAGAAGTCCAGCTCATGTGGTGAGCCCGCCCGTGGAGTTGCCACGGATGACCGGATGTCAATGGGCTGAGCTGAATATGTGGCAAAGTTGGAGGTGCTACGACAATTTTCGTATGTACCTCATGTATTCCTTCAGCTGCATGATATCTTAGTTAATTATCATGGGCTGGAATCAACACAAGGGGTCGAATCTATCAAGGCTTTAGCTACGTTTGTCTGGGCTTGTGGGACACAACAGGCTTCTAGATAGATTAGAGATAGATTTGAGCAGTCATTGGACACAGTTAGTAGGAAGATGGCTCATGTGGCAGATGTCATGTTCTCATTTGCACAAACGGTTGTCGCTCCAAAGGACTCGTCGTCCTCAAAGGTTAATCATAGGCTCAACCCATATGCACCGTTCTTTGATGGGTGTATAGGTGCTGGAACTCACGTTCCCGTACAAATCGGGCGTGAGTCACGTTTGGACTTCATTAATAGGAAAGGGTGGCCAAGCTTTAATGTGTTAGCCATAGTGGATATGGACATGCGGTTCACATATGTAGGAGCGGGAAGGGCGGGGTCAGTCATGACATGGCGGTGTTGAGGGATTGTATGGAGACACCAAATTACCCACATCCACCTCCAGGTATGTTAGTTGGCTAATTACGTCCATGAAGCAACAATTGTAAAAGTGTTGCACTAATGGTGAATATGTTTGATGTTGTGTAGGAAGATACTATCTGGTGGACTCGGATTACGCAGTTCGTGAAGGCTATCTGGGGTCATATCACAGTACGAGGTACCATCTAGAGGAGTTCAGCCGAAGAGCGGCTGAAAGTTTGGAGGAGAAATTCAACTTCCACCATTTGAGTCTTCGCAATGTTGTGGAACGGGCATTTGGCGTGCTCAAATCGAGATGGCATATTTTGCGAGAAGTACCATTCTATGATCAAGAGAGGCAAACAAAAATCATTATTGCTTACTTTGCACTCCACAATTATTTGCTAGATCATGCCAATGCAAGTACTGCAGATAGGAACATGGCGTGAACTCCGGATTATGTCGTGTCCGCATGGGTGGCAGCAAATGTTACACTTGATATGGCAAGTGTACAAGATTGGATTGCATCAGGAATCTCCTTGATGTAGTTAACACGTATAACTGGTTTTGGATTTTGCTTCTATACAAGTTTGTATAGATGTTGGTGATGACTGATGGCTATGCCAAAATGGGTACATGCAGGTGGTGACAGCAAATTTTGACATTTAGGCAGTCAGATAGTGGAATTTGAGCAAGCGGACCCTAGCAATGGTACTGGATGCCTCGCTGTTGCCTCCCTATAATGTTCTATATATGTGTTTGTTTCTGCCATATGTTGTATGTCAAGTAATTTGTGCGGAATTTTTTATTGTAATGAACTGTTAGTAGAAGGCCACTGATTCATTGGCTATTGATATGGTGATGGCGGATTACTTTGGTTGGTCTGCATTTGTGCCAAAAAATTGAAATCAATTGCGCGCATTCCCGCTAAAAATTTGAATTCAATTGTGGCATCCCGCAGTACAAGCTAGCTACAAAGAAGCAGTAGATGCAGCGTAGCCAGAAGCAGGCAGCTGCAAAGCAGTAGATGCAGTACAGCCATAAGCAGCAGCCAGGCCAGCAGCCGGCAGCGTAGCAAGCCAAGCAGCTGCCGAACAGGGTGCTCATCTCTGCCGCTGCTCAGGGCAACTCCAACAGAGGCACCCACGGTTGGCGCGCCCCTCGCACCGCTCCTATGGCGCTGCCAGCCGCCTATCGCGGCCGTGCCGCTGGGGGCCGGTGGCGGCCCATCCTTGCCGCGTGCTGATGTGGGCGGCCGTGGCCCGCCCGTGCCATTGGGGGTCGGCGGCAGCCCGTCCTGCCCACGCGCCGATGGGGACGCCCATGGCCGGCCTGCCCCTCACGCCACCGGCGCCGCCAGCCTCCTTCCACCGACGCTGCCACTTCTCCGGTGAAAAAAAGGCCCTTCCTCCGCTCGCCTATCGCCGCTGTAGCCGCTCGTACCCCCGACTGCCCCTCCCTCCGCAGCTCTTTCCAGCCATGCACCGCCCCTTCGGTGTTGGCGTCATCCTCTTTTAGGGCTCTCCATCCGCTACCTCTGACCTCTTGAATCTTGCTCCACCCTCCTGCTGCGGCAACAAAGGGGAAGCCATGAACTATGAGGTTGTGTTCCCGCAAGATGCCGAGGTACCATGAAGCCTGTCTTCGGTACGCTGTACAGTGACATGACGGGCCTCATCCTCCGGCGAGCAGGCTGCATCAGGGAGCACCATCCTTCAATCTTTCGTGAGCACCACTTACCTTCCTTCATCACAAACTCTATCTTCAACGGTGCTTCGTTCTTGTTTGATTTAATGTAATACTGCATCTATTTGGCTGACCTGTAGATCAATTTTGTAATATGTATTTCGTTGTGGTTGATTGCAGCTCGATTTGGTCATCGCAGTTACTTGATTTGGTCGAGGGAAGCTGATTTAGACACGGAGTCCATTCCTGTGTTGCTCGGCCTAGCCCACGGCCCGCGGGGCAGGCACGGCAGTGCAGCCAGCTAATCCTGTGGCTACGACGGCATTGCCCTCACTCCAACGCTTTACTCCTCAACTAGCATGACCTGCTGGTGATTTGGCATCTCCCGGTTCCATCCCCATTGGACGTAGTGAGATGTAGAATCTGTTTGTAAGATCTTCATGTTCTTTTCAGGCTTTCATTTTTGCATTGATTAACAAGCAAAGAATGTATAGCAAAGAATGTATAGATGCAGATTTAAAGCAACCACAATATTTGGGAAGCGTTCCTCACCTCTGTAGAGGCCGCGTACCTTTGTTTATATATGCCAAGAACAGCCCTTGGCGTAGCATACATGGACAACACTTAGCCGTAGATGAGTTAGAGCCAGCCTTGGAGATATACACAAGCTGAATTACAATAAATCTAGATATCTAAACTAAACTAGGTCCAACTCATCTACGCTTGTGCTAGAACAGTTTGAATTCGTTACATCTTTATCTCTATTATCTAACAGCCCCCCTCAATCATAACTTTATCAAGTTAAGATTGTTTTTGAAGTTTCGAACCTTTGCTTCTGTAAGCGCCTTGGCGAAACCGTCAGCAACTTGGTCATGTGTAGAGACAAGCTGCACATCAAGCAGCTTTCTAGCAACACGTTCTCTCACAAAGTGAAAATCAACTTCAATGTGCTTTGTACGCGCATGGAAAACAAGATTTGCAGTCAAGTAGGTGGCACCAATGTTATCACACTACAGTCTCACTGCTGGTGGTGCTGGAACACCTAATTCCTTAAGCAATGTTTGAACCCAAATCACTTCTGCTGTTGCATTTGCAAGTGACTTGTATTTAGCTTCAGTGCTAGACCTAGAAACTGTTGCCTGCTTTCTCGCGCTCCAGGAGATCAAGTTACTTCCAAAGAATATTGTAAAACCTCCGGTTGATCTCCTATCATCTATGTCACCTGCCCATTCTGCATCTGAGAATACACTCACAAGTGTAGACGGACACTTCTTTATTTCCAAGCCGACACCACTTGTGAACTTTAAATATCTTAGAATTCTTTTCACCGCAGACCAGTGCATAGTAGTAGGTGCATGCAGGAATTGGCAGACTTTATTTACAACAAATGAAATATCAGGACAAGTTAATGTTACATACTACAAAGCTCCCACAATACTTCTGCAATGTGTCGTGTCCTTTGGACCAAGCGGCTCCCCTTCTGCAATGGTCAGTTTTTCGGATGCTGACAACGGAGTCATGACTGGTTTACAATGATGCATGCCTACACGTTTGAGCACATCATAAGTATATTTGCTTTGTGACAGATGTATACCATTACCTGTTTTCTTCACTTCTATACCAAGAAAATAATGGAGCACCCCAAGGTCCTTCAGCGCAAAATCACAGTTTAGATCCTTTAGTAGTGTTGTTACTGCATCTTGAGAAGAGCTGACAACTATTATATCATCCACATAAATCAATAAATAGATAGTAATGTTGCCTTTCTTGAAAAAGAACAGTGAGGTGTCAGCCTTTGATGCTTTAAAACCAAGCTGCTGGAGTTTTTCACTGAGGCGAGAATACCAAGCTTTGGGGGCTTGTTTTAAACCATATAAAGCCTTGTCTAACTTGCAGACATAATGAGGTAAATTCTTGTCTTCATACCTTGGTGGTTGCCGCATATAAACATCCTCCTCAAGAACACCATGAAGAAACACGTTCTTTACATCTAGTTGTCTTAATGACCATCCTCTAGATACTCCTATAGAGAGAACCAATCTGATAGTTGTTGCCTTAACAACTGGACTAAAAGTGTCTTCGTAATCTATTCCATATCGCCGCTTAAACCCCTTTGCTACAAGACGAGCTTTATATCTATCAATATTGCCATCCGCCTTCCTCTTTATTTTATATACCCATTTACAGTCTATGACATTACTTCCTTTAACTACTGGAACTAAGTGTCATGTATTATTCGCACGCAAGGCATTGTATTCCTCGTTCATAGCTAATTTCCAGTTATTATTATCCAAAGCTTCGAACAAATCATTAGGTTCACCATTAGCAGCACTTGAGACACCGACCGACGTTGGCGGGCTTGGCGCGGATTGGTCCGGCGTAGGGACCGGTAAGGATCCACCCGAAGGAGTGTGCACAGGTCTGTGCGACGTGTCGCACGCGGGCTCGCTGGGCGCGGGTGCCGGAGTGGATTCGCTCAGCTGTTCACGCGTGGGAGTCTGCGCCGCAAGCGCTTGACGCGACGCGGATCTGCCCCGTGTTCCATGCTAGCGGTAGGGGTCAACACCTGATTTCCTTGTTGAATCTGCACAGTTTCTTAAGAAAAATTAGTAGCATCAGGATTATTAACAGGAGCACTAGACATGTGATCAGCTGAGTCATTATCCCTCCTATGATTCATGTCGGAGAAAATAGGAAAAAGGTATGGATGAAGGTTAATCTCAGCTCTCAACTGGGCGCCTGCATTAGAGTGGAGTTCCTTAAAAGGAAACATAGATTCATTGAAAATTACATCTCTAGAAATGTAGACACGACCCGTGGCAACATCAAGGCATTTGTACCCCTTATGAGATGTAATGTATCCAAGAAAGACACAACGTTTAGAATGGAAGGCAAGTTTATGGGTGTTGTAAGGTCTGAGATTAGGCCAGCATGCACACCCAAACACACGAAGAAGAGAGTAATCTAGTGTCTTTCCATGGAGGCACTCAAAGGGAGTAGCAAAATCCAATACCTTTGAAGGTGTGCAGTTTATGAGATAGGCAGCGGTAGAAAAAGCTTCATCCCAGAATTTTAGGGGCAAGGCCGCATGCGCAAGAAGAGATAGGCCAACTTCAAAAATGTGGCGATGTTTTCGCTCAGCTGCGCCATTCTGCTGATGGGCATGAGGACTGGAAACAAGGTGGGTAATGCCAATTTTAGTAAAGAAGGAACTAAGCCCTTGATACTCTCCTCCCCAGTCCATCTGAATGGCAACAATTTTTCTATCAAAGAGGCGCTCAACCATGTTTTGAAAATCACGAAACTTTTGATATACTTCAGATTTGAGTCGCAGCAAATAAACCCAAGTGAATTTACTATAATCATCAATAAAACTGACATAGTATTTATTTCTACCAACAGAATTTGTAGCAGGACCCCAAACATCTGAGAAAATAAGTTCTAGTGGTTTAGATAAAGCACTAGTTGACACTGGGTAAGGAAGCTGATGACTCTTTGCCTGTTGACAAGCATCACACACATAACTATTATTTGATTCTACTGAACATGGGAGATTATTTTTACTCATAACTCGACGAACAATCTGAAAAGATGGATGACCGAGGCGATCATGCCAGCGTTCTGGAGAGGGTTTGACTGCAACAAAGACTTTCCTTCGAGGATTGGCGAATGGGATAGGATAAAGACTGTTCCTACATCTGCCTTCCAGCAGAGTTCTCTTCGTTTCCTGATCCTTAACAACAAAATAATTTGGGTGAAACTCAAAGAAGGCATGATTATCGGATGCAAAACGATGAACGGAGATCAGATTCTTATTTGCGGTGGGGACGTAAAGAACACGATTAAGATGTAAATTTCTAGTGGGGGTTTTAATGATAGCATGACCAACATGACTAATGTCCATACCTTCACCGCTTGCTGTGTGAATCTGATCTCTCCCCTTGTACTTGTCTTTTACTGAGAGCTTCTCCAGTTCTCCGGTGATGTGATCTGTGGCTCCGGTACCAGTGTACCAATTGGTGTCCACGCCATAGCCATAGGCAGTTGTAGATGCACTCTTTTGATTTGAAGTGAAGTCCTCATCAAATCTATACCAGCAATCCAGCGCGGTGTGTCCAAATTTGTCACATACTTGACACTGGGGTTTGTCATCATTGCTTCTCCCTCGACCTCCAGTGCCGCGCCCTCCAAATGGATTGCGGCCACGACCATTGGAATGGCTGCGACCTCCTCCACGTGAACGTCCTCCACCGCGGTAGTTACCACCACCGTGACCTCGCCGAGCTGAGTTGGCCAAGCCTTGCGATCCTCCTTGTAGCAGATCCATTCGGTACTCAAAGCTTAGGAGTTGTGAGAATAGCTCTCCAACCGAGATCAGCTCCACCCGAGCCGTCACAGCAGAAACCAGCGGGTTGAACTCAATATCAAGCCCAGCAAGGATGTAGGAGACGAGTTCTTCGTCTTTGATGGGTTGTCCTGCGGCTGCCATGTCGTCTGAAAGCAATTTCATCCTGCCAACGTACTCAGTAATGGACATGTTACCTATCTGAGTCGTGGCGAGAGCGATTCTTGTGTTCACCGTCCGGATACGAGATCCAGATGAGTAGATCCGCACCAGCTCCGTAAACTTCTCGCGGAGTCTCAAGTGAGGCGACTTGCACCATGACTTCCCGTGATAGGGACGTCATCAGGAAGCCCAGAACCTACTGCTCGGTTGCATGCCAGGCAACGTACTCTGGGTTTGGAATAGATTACGACGTTGGTGCCGTTGATGAAGCCGTACATGTGCGCGCTTCGTAGAATAGGAAGCACTTGTGCCTTCCATAGTGCGAAGTTCGTCTTTGACAGCTTCTCGGTGACAACCTGTCCTTGCAGGGGCGAGGCGACGGCGTTGAACGAGGTGCTCGCCATGTCGCGTGCTAGAAAGCGTCAAGGCGTGACACAAGTCTCTCTCGGAATAGCTAGATGCGTTTTTGGGAGGTGGCTCTGATTACCATGAAAGCAACCACAATATTTGGGAAGCGTTCCTCACCTTCGTAGAGGCCGTGTACCTTTGTTTATATATGCCAAGAACAGCCCTTGGCGTAGCATACATGGACAACACTTAGCCATAGATGAGTTGGAGCCAGCCTTGAAGATATACACAAGCTGAATTACAATAAATCTAGATATCTAAACTAAACCAGGTCCAACTCATCTATGCTTGTGCTAGAACAGTTTGAATTTGTTACATCTTTATCTCTATTATCTAACACAGACAGAATGTTTGATTGCAAGATGTTCCAGGTGATACTGTAGTGTGGCAGTGGCGTGCTGTGGCTAGGAGCGGCGGTAGGGGCTCCAAGTTGGTGTTTGTTCACATCGATTATCAATGGCTAGTACATCTTAATTTTATCTAAATGTAATGGTTAACTTAAATACTTTAATTTTTTTAAAAGTAAACTAGATATTAATATAGTATTTAACTTTTTAAAGTAAACTAGATGTTAATATTCATATATGCTCTAAATTTGTGACTATTTTTTGAATTCCGCTATTTGTACTTAGGGTCTCTTTGGTTGAGCTTTCAAAGTGCTTTGGATTTCAAGAAAAGCTAAAATCCAACCAAAGGGGTGGCAAACTCACAGCAGCTTTGGGTCAAAGTTGCTTTTCCTTAGTTCATTTCTGGCAGCAGTGGGGAGGTGCTTCCTTTGGCTTTTGGCTTTCTCAAGTTGGAAAAAATTACCCACCGCGACTCGTTATGTGTGTACCGCCGTATGTTTCCCCTCTCTCTCGATATTTTTCTCCAAGCGCGAGCTTCTCTCTCCTCCCGTGGGCAACCAGTGGCGGCGACGGGGTCCAACACGGCGGCTGGCCCACCACATCGACGGCGGCGTGAGCTCCCCTGTGGGCGGCGGCACCCTCCATGCCGATTGCGAGCGAGAGCTCCCTGCCTTCTCCACGAGCTCCGACAACCCTCCCTCCCTTCTCCGCGAGCTCCAGCAACCCTACCTTCCTTCTCCGCGAGCACGACATCCGCTGCGGGCGGGCGCGCGAGTAGGGGTGACGGCACGGGTGCCGGGGGCGCAGGTGCGGGATCCGGGTCCGGGGTAGGGGAGGGGCGTCTTCGGCATCGGCGGCGGCAGCCAGGATGGAGGAGTGTCCGAGGTCGCGGGCATTGCGGGTGCCCGCTGCGGAGGAGGGTTCGGCGAGGCTCCCTTCCCTGGGAGGAAGAAGAAGAAACTGACGAGTGGAGCCCGCTCATCAGTGAAAGAGGGAGAGAGTTGAGTGGGGTGAACTGTGAATAACATGTGGGGTCCGCTCGCAAGTGTTTCCAAAAAATCACATTTGTTTCACCGAACAGCTTTCAGCTTTCTCACAGCCCACAACCTACAATAGCTTTTCCACAGCTCACAGCTACTTTTGCGAAAGCCACAGCTCAACCAAACACACCCTTAGCATTCGCTATAGCACCCGCTATCCGCGATCCACTACATTGGCACTAATCCGCTACCATACCACTAAATGCTATTTAGTACCTTGTCCATACGTGACATGCTGGGGCCCTTAGGCAGGCAAAGCACCGTCATGGCCTTGCGCTATTGGCTTAGTGGTGGGCCGCCATCCACCGTCCATCTTTCCTAGCCTGGCTACCATCCAAACATTTGCAGTGTGTTCCTACCCTGTTTGCCTTTTTTCCCTGCCCTTCCAAAATTCCATGGGATCCACCTTAGGGGAGAATCCAAGGCCAACCAGAACACCCTTCATTTTCACACCTGCACTCCTTTCTGGTTTTCTATCTTGAACTTGGACGTACAACAATAATTGCAGGGTTTCATGCAAAAGGGAAGGTCAACAAATCCCCTATCCAACATATATAGAGGCGAGTTCATGCATTGATCATGCCCAACGTGAGGAAATTAATAGTTGAAAATTGTTGTATTTTACAGCTGGGAAGGCCTCCGTAAATTCTTCATGTACAAAATAGAAGAGTTGAAGTTTCTCATTTTCATCTACTTCCTCAAAATCCATTTGATGTTGAAGTATTATTTAATATTTTGATTCGACATCCTTCAGCATAAGTTCTTTTGGTGTTTTTTCTCATCTAAAATACATATTGTTTTTCTTTGTTATATGCTTCAGGCAAATTTGTGAAATTATCTGAAAATGGTTACTACCTTGATTAAATACCCAGGTATGAGTCCCTACCTCAGTACGAGCGCTCATAGTTTTATAGGGGGTGATGGTATCTATGCATGTGATGTATGCCTGTGTATTGTGTTTTGAAAAAATATGTAATCTTACAAAACATAGTCTAAAAAAAGCTATATAAAGGTGATACTTCATGTGTTTTTTACATATATATGCTAAGCAGATTCTCCAATTTATTTTCGTTTTGAGTTGCTGGTATGTACTCATAGCTGCCGAATCTGCAACTCTAGATCGAGTAGGCAGATGTAGGTGGTATATTTGGGAATTTGCGAAATGAGATTATGATGGTGACAATGGAGATTCTAAAAATCTTACCTTATCTAAAATCTAAAGATATCATCTCTTACGAAAATGAAAGGAAGGCAGAATATGCCAATTTACAAATAGGAAGGCAGCCTCCCAATTGGCAGCACGCTGATTCGTTTCCATACAAGGATGATTGATGAGTTCACCGTCTTGGAATCATCGCCATTTTGGATTGAAAAGGTTAATCCTACAGAAGTGTTCCAAAGCACTCGCGATAAGATAGCTATTCATATTTCCATATATATCCATAGTCCCTATTATATTACAACTTCTAATAATTACTAAACAGAGACCTTTCTTCCCCTCAAATATACGACGAGACAGATATTTAAAAAAATGTACCAGTGTTCCCTAGCAAATGACCATATAACGGTTTAGAGCCCATTGGCAAAATTTGTTTTTTAAACATATATGGATGCCAACGTTCCAAATTGTAGGTTATTTTAGTTTTTCTTGGTGATATAGTGTATGTCTAGATGCATAATAATATATATGAACTTAAAAAAGCTAAAATAACCTAAAATTTAGAACGGAGCGAGTATTATCAAAGGATCTAGTGAGGCAAAAGGGGAAAGTCAAAGTAACTCTAGGTTGCTATAGCGGCAACTATCCTATACACAAGAATTTCATAAATGGAGCATTCGTGGCTTCTTCATGTTTGGGATTGAAACAACTATATCTCCATATATAGGTAGCTGTTCTAAAACATTTATTGATAATATCAAAAGGCACTGTGCGTGCCAAGTTTTGTCCCCCACAATTGTACACAATTGAACTTTTAAATATCATAAATAATATGTATAATTTTTTTTTGAAAATCATAATTTTTTTAGTAGAGATTCCTAATGCTTGTTAATAGTAAATTTGAATTAATATATAGTCTCAAAATGAAAGCAATTGACAAAAAGATAAAGAACTTGCGTGATGAGAGAGAGAGAGAGAGAGAGAGAGAGAGTTGTGTGAAATTAGGTGTTGCTCACTTTCCTGTCTACAGTGAAAGGTACATTATTATATCAAATACCCCAAATAAAGGATGAAAATTCTGTGGAGCATAAAAATGTTAAAATACTAAGGTTTGTGCAAAAGTTTACCTCAGAAATGGAACTGAGTATGATTCAAACGTCCACGCGGGATATTTCAATGTACTTGTGAAAAACAGATTTTTTTCGTGAACAAATAGATGTCTTCCCCAAAGATTTTTATTCTCCAAATTCTTCTTTTATACCCAAAACTAATTTATATGGTGAAAAGAAAAGGAAATAAACGCTATTGTTTACAGATACCCCCCTGCTCTCTGTTGAATTCTAGAAATAACACCCGTACCTTCCTCTTCTTCTTCCCCGTAGCGTCGCCTATAAATACCCTCGTTCCCTTCCCATTTCACTTTCCCATTGTTACTCAATTTTTTTTTTCTTTTCCCCATTTATTTCCTCCTCTTCCGCTCCCTTTCTCCACCAAATAAACCCCCAGAAAAGCAGGAGAGGCGAGCCCCCGGAGGAGGAAGGCTAGGGTTAGGGTTCATCGCTCCACCGTCGCCTGGGCAAGTGGCGAGATGGCCGCCCCTGCCCCCGCTGGCGCTGCCGCCTCGCCGCCGCCGCCGCCGCAGCTGCCGTCGCCGTTCGCGGAGTTCGTCAAGAGCCCCTCCGGCCTCGAGAAGGTTGTGCTACGCGGCGCTCGCAACTGCTGTGCCGAGGTACCCGATTCGGCCTTCCCACCCTCCCCCAAGACCTCTCGACGTTTGCCTGGTCCTGTGTATGCATGTAGTGTGTAGGGCCGCCATGCGCGCGGGTTGCGATTCGGTTGGATTTGGGTGCCGTCTGCGCAGATCCGGTGGGAATTGTGTTGATCCGCGCGGGGGTTTGGACGGAATTGATGAGGTTTTTGGTGTTCCGTTGTGCAATTTCGCTGCCTGTGCCCTGTTCTGGTTGGATCAATACTGGCGCATTGCATGATCCCCGTATTGAGGACTTGGGATCGAGGGAGTTCATGTTTTCTCGTAGGTTTTTAACCGTCTTATGTTGTGGTTAGGAAGCTCAGTATTGCGCGGGGAGGGTTTGTTGTGATGGCTAGTGACGCTATGCGTGATCAGAGTGCATAGAGCTTTCTTATTCATGCTGGAAGACATTTCCTTCAGATGAATTTGGATGTATCTTCGTTATTGTACATTAATTGACAGCATTTTTGTTCCTTATGTTGTTGGTTTGCTATAAACTAGCTCTCCAGACAAAGTAATGCCAAGTAGTAGATGGTTTGATTTGCATCAGTATCGCTATAACAAGTGAAGGTTCCAATTTTGTGTAGCTGTTTTGAGTTTTTTTTTTTCTGGATAGGAGCTGTTTCGAGTTTTGGTACAGGGGTGAGCAAATTTATTAATTGGGTTGCAATATCTTATTAGACATAATCCTTACTGTTGCTTGGTTATTCACTGATGCTTATATGACACTTCCCACACACACATGCCATGATGTGTCAGCTTTACCAAATTGTTCATCTAGGAAGTAGTCGCATGTTTTCATTTGTCACAAACCTATTGTTTCTGAATCTTCTATGTTTTAGATGGAACAAAATCTATAATCTGAATTTGCTCATCCATGTTGTACTTACTTTAGGGGCAAAAGTATTCATGTATCTTATTGTTGTTTGTCAATGAAAGTATCTATCTGAATTGTCTAATCAAGATGTACGATTCATTTCAACAGATTGTAGAAAGATAAAATGCATCAGCGCATAAGATAGTCATTGTGTACAGCATGTAATTAGTTTTACACTACCATTTGCATAACATCTGTATCCAGTTTCTTTATTGCTATAAGTTGTTATCAATTTGATCATATTAGAGATGATAAAATTACACTACCATTTGCATAACTTCTGTATCCAGTTTCTTTATTGCTATAAGTTGTTATCAATTGGACCATATTAGAGATGATAAAATCTCATACTGTTCATTCTTAGGTCTATCTTTATGGAGGTCAAGTAACATCATGGAAGAATGACAATGGGGAAGAGTTGCTTTTTCTCAGCAGCAAGGTACATGATCCTTTTCATTGTTGCAGATGACATTATCAGCTACTCTTTCATGGAAAAAAATGTGTCAGTGTTTATGTCATGTATAAACATCCTTTATCTGTTTTAGAAGTCATCCTTTTCCTATTATTTCTCACCCAATCGTCTCCAATTGTTTTTTTTTCTGTTCTTGTTACAATGTGTTCCTCCCACTTTCTTTAATGGTGGAAAGTTGAGTTCATGCCTTTTTGATCTGCTTAACTTTTTGGTACTTAGCTTTAGTTGTATTCCTGTATTACTACCGTATCTGATGTATATTCATGCATACATGTCATCCTAAATTCCTCTTAAGCTTTGAAATAAATAAGAAATTTAACTTTTGCAGGCTATTTTCAAACCTCCAAAAGCTATTCGTGGTGGTATACCCATCTGCTTTCCCCAAGTATGGTAACCTTCATTTGTAATGGCTTTATTCATTTTCAGAAGTTGCCTGGCTCTCACCAAAGTGCACCCTATAATGCAGTTTGGAACTCATGGAAATCTTGAGCAACATGGGTTCGCAAGGAATCGGTTTTGGAGCATTGACAACGATCCACCTCCTTTACCAGTAAACCCTGCTATTAAAGCTTTTGTTGATCTGATTCTGAGGCCTTCTGAAGAAGATTTAAAGATCTGGCCTCACAGGTTTGTTTTACATCACAGGGTGATCACTTGTTTTTGTACCTTAATGTGATATAGTTCACATCTGATTGCATATTTCGTGTTTACAGTTTTGAGTTTCGCTTGAGAGTTGCTCTTGGACCTTCTGGCGATTTGAGTCTTACATCTCGAATCAGGAATACCAACACTGATGGGAGACCCTTCTCTTATACATTTGCATATCACACATACTTCTCTGTCTCTGACATAAGGTATATGCTTGATGTTTCCCTGTTTTCTTTTGTATATTTGGTTTCGTTTATGAACTGTTTCATTCAATGCTTTAGCATCGGTTAAGTTAAATATGGTAATTTGTAATTTTATGATTTTGTGCACTAGTCAATTATTATCTGCTTGGTCTGTGTGACCTTTTTTATCTGTCTTGCATGGAAGCCTGCTAGATGCCAATGTAACTTTTGTGTGTTTCCATACTTGATATGGCTGGTTTTCATAATTGAATGCTAGTCCCTGTATAGTAGCAACAAACTGAATGTCAGGTCGCAATGGTACTAATGTAATTCGCGTTGAGAAACTAGGTTCTGCTTCTTGGACGTGTATATTTATTTTTGGTGTTCAGAATCTTGTTGTGGATGTTTCTATCTGAGACTGCATGCAGTGGCTGTTTTATTTCTTACTTGTGCTTACTATTTTATTAGTGAGGTGCGTGTTGAAGGGCTGGAAACAATGGACTACCTTGACAACTTGAAGGCAAAGGAGCGTTTCACAGAGCAAGGCGATGCCATTGTTTTTGAATCGGAAGTATGTATATTTGCTCATGTTAAACACCTATAATTTCACCTAGTATTTAACCAATGTGACCTTTTCATTTGAAGGTTGATAAAGTTTACCTTGCTGCCCCCTCAAAAATTGCAATCATCGATCATGAGAAGAAAAAAACATTTGTTGTGACAAAAGAAGGGCTTCCAGATGCTGGTAAGCTTGACCTGATGGCAATTTTTTTCCCTATCAAAGTGATTCAACATTGTTGCTGCAAGGTGCATCATTCTCTTTTTTACTGTGCTGTCTTCTATAGTTGTTTGGAACCCTTGGGACAAGAAGGCTAAAGCTATGCAAGATTTTGGGGATGGAGAATACAAGAACATGTTGTGTGTGGAGCCTGCAGCTGTTGAGAAGCCTATTACTCTGAAGCCTGGTGAAGAGTGGAAAGGAAGGCTTGCCCTCTCAGCTGTCCCTTCCAGTTACTGTAGTGGACAATTGGATCCATTGAAGGTGCTACATGGCTGAGAATCCTCATTTTCTGCGACTTGTACAGGTGATGTTATACTCCTGCTGTGTAACAATTCGAATGCACTGCATTATGGATGCCAGCATCACCTGCTAGCAGGGGTTTTCATTTTGTTGAAATTCCTGGAAATTCGAATATTATAGCCATGATTGAAAATCTGTTTGTGGTCCAAAGACTGGTTTTATTTGATTTATTTTAGGATTATTAGTCTAATTTGGCTGCTTGGAGATAAATAAAAAGTTCCTGCAAACGCGTAAAGCTCCCAGTTCATATACTCACGGCACACGTTTGAGTTTTGTCCCTTGGCCATTCTTTTTCCATTTTCTTTGGATAGCAGGTGGGTCCCATGGTTTACAAAACAAAGAAAAATTTATGTTTCTGGTTGGGCATCTCAAAATTCACTCCGCAAAATGCATCATTCACTACACTACCAGTAGGCTAGGAGCACTTGTATCAAAGGAATTCCTTACGTCGAACTTTTTATTTTTCTGAATTTTCATGTTTGATCCAAATCTTGGATGAAATTTCTGGAATCCATGAAATTTGGTAATTCTAGAGGCAAAACAAAAAAAATTAAAAATGAAATTTCAGTCCCTGACTTCTAGATTTATTCTGTTGTTTAGGCTTAGATGTTATGAGATGAGCACCTAAATTGAAATTTGAGTTGAAATGTATCATGGCTCTTCCGCGGCATTTTTAAGTCACGCATAGAGATTGCCACTTAATTCTGCCAGAGGTCAAATCAACTATTGTTTGCACACAAAAGCAAAGTTGCAGATAAGTTGTCACTCTTTATTGAAAACTCTGATACCATAAGTTTCTTGTTAGAAATGGAAATCTTGATTGGTTTGTGAGTAATAAGTTCAATGATGCATTCCTTTTTTTTGTTTAGTATGTGCTGCTTGCCTACCTACCCAGGCAAAAGCAACAAATATTTCCCTTTGTCTCCTTCAGCTTGGGATAACCAGGAAACTAAAATCAAGGGTAAAGAGTTAGTTTTGTAATGTTCAAATATGGCCAACAAGAATTGTTAAGACTTCCTGTATGGCAAGCGCACATACCACCAATGAACTGCAAATACTGTCAACTGTGTTACGATGGACTCTAAATAACTTGTGTTAGCCCAACCATTTCATAAAATGATCCCCTATGTTTTGGAAGCCATGATACTATATTGATCAATCAAGAGTCAAATACTTCTTAGTGCTGCATAGTGTTTTATGATATTAATCATGTGGTTGGTTTGCATCATGCAGGAGAACTTCATTGCCCTTCTTATTTGATGCTGGGCTGGCGTCAACGCCGCTTCGTCCTTTCGCCATTTTCATCCCCCCATATTTCTGTCCTTTTTGTATCTAGAATTTGAGTGGTAGGTTACTTCCGAATAACAGACTGTGCCAGCTGCTTTGTGCTTAGAATGGGATCACCTCGTCGGTGAATGGTATCTGTGGACACAAATACTGGCATCAGTGTCGTAGTTTCATAAATCATTGCTGTGCTGCGTAAATTCCTTACAGTTATGTTTGCTGCCTACCTTAACAACAGTTGATCGTGTTTGGGTCTTTGGGATATCTGGGATGGTCAACCTGCCTGTGGAGGATGGCATGAAGTACAATTTCATTTCCGTCTATTCGCATCTCTGTCAGATTATGATGGTGGATGGATTGGGTTGGTTGTGCGTTGAGGGCGCAGGAACGGTCAAGTTCTGTTTGGTTCTAGAAAGAACATATGATAATTTCTTTCCTTCTGCGTAATAGGGTACCCAGTGGCCAAAGTGGCTATTTTCTTTTTTATGGGGGACGTAAAAGCGATTTTGAGTTTTTGGGACTCTGAAAGGACCTGCGGCTGCAGTGGAAAACCAGTCGGTGGCTGGGAATCACCTTCCCGAAGGCGCAGCTGCCGCCCCCACATATTTCGCAGTGTACACGAAGATGGCAGGTAGCTTTCCAAAAGATCCAGCGCTCGTCTTGCTCTCCGGTGATGATGTTTAGCGCTCTCACGAGTCTCGCCCTCGTGTTTCTCAGGTAGGCACTGCTGTTCCGCGCGTGTTTCTCATGCCGGAGCTTGTCTTGTCTTCCAACTTTGATCTTTGGAATGCATGCAACATAGCTGTAATACTCTGATCTCCCCATTCTTTGTAATAGTTTGGTTTATTTTTGTTTTTATTAGGAGGCAATTCTAATAAATGAGAGAAACAATTATTTTCTAAATAATTATCAATGAACCGAAGGTTATATACAAGTTTGCTGCATTCATATGATACTGCATTTAATTTGATATTGCTTATAGAATATTAGGCTTGAGCTCAAATTTGTTTTTTAGAAGCACAAATTCTATCTAGAATATAATTTGTTTGATGTTTTCTAATTATTAGAAAAATCATTCCTTTTCTTCCTTTTTCGCTCGCATTGGGCGTTTCCATTTAGAAATAGAAACTTCAATAGAAACTTCTCTTGACCCACCGATGCGTTGATGAGTTGGGCCCATTTCAACTTGTTCCTAAATAGAAACTTCAATCAGAACTTCTCCTGAGCTAATGATGCGTAGATAATCTGGGCCCATTTTAACTTGTTTTCTGAGTCTACCCTAGGTTCCCCCTCTGCCTCTGCCTCTCTTTCTCTCTCTTTTGAGTAAAAAGGTTGGATTTTATTAATTAAGTACTTTTACATGCATCGAGCCCTTGACAGGACAACCCTAAAGAAAAAGAAAACTTACAAATAAGCCCTTTGTAGGATCACCTAGTGACCATCGCCGTTGCCGACCATCGTATATTTTCAGCAATGGTGTTGTACTTTATTTACTTTCCACGTGCTATTTCAATACCGTGATATTTATATATATATATATATATATATATATTCTGCATGCGATTTGTATCCATATTGTGATTTTGAGATGTTATACTACCTATATTTTGTACTGCCCGTGTATTGTCAAAGCTGGTGTTGCGACGCAGTCATATTGTACCGAGCACTGTTTAGTAACAGGAATGTCTGAGTTCTTGCTCTTGTTCCGAATAAAGTGCTTGGTGATGGATCCGTAGGAGCAATCGTGGCACTGGTAAGTCAAGAGATGCGATTCCCGGAGGGCCAGGAGCTCTACTATTCTAGAACATGCATGGATGTGCATGGGGTTCTAGTAGAGACTGTGATATCAGCCGGGGGGAGATGCGCTCCATTAGACAGCCTCCTGAGGCAGACATCATTGTCATGGATACGGCTTTATCGTTTTTGAAGACATCTTTCTAACGTACTCCCATGGGTTTCGAAAAGAGAGAGGAAGTAGACGACACGTTTTAAATCTTAATGCAGGCATGGCATATTTCGTTGGATAGTTTTTTTCGCCACATCGCGTATAAAGGAAATTGAACCCAACTCTTCCACGAACCCCCACGAATGGTCCTCCCTTAACTCAATGAACTTTGAGAATTCCTTTGCCTAATTTTTTTTCTTTTCAGTTCTCGTAAATCCTTGACTAGCAGAAAATCAATAAATGGCCGGTCATATGTGGCACCAGTCAACTATTATTATTTATAAAATATTGTTATGTTGCCCATATCTTGTCATAAAGTTGGCGCTACGACAGCAATTGTATTGTACTGGTTACAGTTCAAGAATGGGACTGGCAGAGTTCTTCAATGGGGATGGCTCTTGTTTTGAAAAGAGTGCTTGGTGATGGATCTGTAGGAGTGACCATAAATTAGAAAGTCAAGAGATGCGATTAGGAGGGAGAAAGAGCTCTGCTCCTATAGAACATGCATGGACACGTGGTTCTAGCAGCGATCGTGATGTCGGAGTAACCCCTCTGTAGAGTATAAAAGAGTTAAGTTTCACCCCTGTGACTCCCGAGTTGGGAAGCTCGCGGTCATATGTGACATCAGCTGCTTAACTATTTTTTGTTCTTAAATGGAAAAAAGTCCAATTTTCTCCCCTTAACAATCCACTTTATCCACTTAGCCTCCCAAACAAAATTTAGGCTCACTTTACCCCCAACGATTTCAGTTAGTCCAATATACCCCCTAATTAGATTTCTTTTTTTCCTTCATGAACAAGTTGATTTTTAATTTCAAATTTTGTTAGTTGACTTATAATATGATGACTTACATTAGAAAAGTACTTTAGAAATTTTTCATGATTACTTTTTATACAGTTTTGCATATCTAAGACCAATTTCGTATTAAATGTCCGTAACCTATGAAATAATCATGAAAAATTCTTAGTATAATTTTTTAACGTAAGGCATCATGTTATTTATCTGCTCACAAAATTTGAACTTAAAATTCAACTCATACATGGAGAAATAGAAAATAAAAAACACATTAGGGGGTAGACTGTGCCAACTAAAATAGTATGGGGTAAATTTTGGTTAGGGGGTTAAGTGGACAAAGTGAATAGGTGATCGGAGTAAAATGAACTTTTTTCTTCTTGAGTTGGTATGACATGTGTTTAATACTTTTGGCTTCCGCTTATTTTTGTATTTAGTTAATATCATATACTTGTTTGCCGAGTATGAATCATACTCACGCTTATTTTAATTGTCCTTTTTGCAGTTTATGAATATGAAGTTCAGCTAGGCGGGAAGGGAAACGACTAGGCGTAGTTATAGATATAGTTTCAAAGTTTTTTTTAACTATGTAAAATCTCTCAAATAATTTAAGATGTACCAACATTATAAATCAATAAAGAGAAATGCTTTTTGATCCACTTCTCGCAAGTGTTTGAAACTAGCCTTGCAAAGTTATAAGTTAACTCTTATAACCGCGCGGCAGCCGTCTCATCTAGGCCTTAGTTGGGGGCGTGACAGTCTGGGTCGTTAGGTACAAAATCTGCTGATTGTAACAAGAATTAAAAAGGTCTATTAGAATAGACTACTAGACAACATAATTTGTCTGACATTTTCCACTAACTAGTGGAAGTGCAGTGCGGCACGCACGTATTTTTTTTAAAATAGTAAAAATATATTTATATTATAAAAGTCTAGTTAATAATAATTTTATGTTTATACCCAAAAAAATAATTTTATGTTTATAGAAAAATAATATATTTTAAAAAATATGTACATCAGACTACGGGTAGCTATTGAGGAAAGGTGGGCAATTCACTTATACTCCAATAATAACTTCACGATGATACAATATATGTCACACTATCAGCAAGTAGTATGTAATTTTATACATGGTGACATGCAAAAATAACATTACAACTGGTCTACATTCTGAACATCGATGGCTAAAGAATTTTCTTGAAAGCAAAGGTGTTTATTAAACCACAGGCATTGCACGTGAATGATCTACATTTTGAACAGTGTACCTTTGAAAAAGAAATTACTTAGAAGTACAATAACAAAAATATAAAGGAACAAAACTCCCTTCAATAATTGTTCATCTTATATCATCCTTAGAATTTTTAGACAATAGTTCAGGCTACCACCAGATAATCCACAGCAACAGCTCAAAATTCTTCTACCGTTGCTAAAACTACGACCACTTTGCTCTCCCCATCTCTTTGAAAACAAAGAAAGTCAGAAAAGATTGAAAAGGAATAAATGAAAAACAAAAGAAATTGGAAATCAAAGTTCGAAGCAACACAATGTGATCTTTTCATATGTCACATGCTCAGAATGAAAGAAATAATAATTCACCATCCAAATGGCTCACATAAGAACAGTTGCCTGATACATTTAAAGCGTAATATGAAGTTTATACTAAATGGAATTTCAGTGGCCAACCCAAAAAATTGGATACCAGCTTTGTACTTCTGGAGTGCAAGTTAAAAAATGTGAAGTTTTATGGAAGGCCTAGCGAACTGATGAGTGCAATGCCATAGTGGTTACCCTTCTGCAAGACCACTTGATATCAGTTTGTAAACAAAAACAATTCAAGTCATTATAGTTATGCTGAACCATAGATCAAGTTGGTTTCCTATCAACCACAAAGCAAGTATCAATGCGTTGATTTGATCATATTTTTCATCAATTGTGAAACAATAATCAAATGAGCATATGCAGGAGATAGAGCTTTATCAACAATGATTTCTCGCTCTGTTTTGTCGAGCACTCCTAGAAATATAAAAGCTTGCTATATGTTGCTAGAAGTACAAACAGAGCCTCAGTTTTCCAAATTCTTCATGCAAATAAATCTCTGAATATGTACATGCAGTAGTAATGCTATAGCAAAGAGCATTCCAATTCAATTGTTCCACCTCACCTTCAAAAATCATGAATTCAATTGTCAGTTTCATAAGTGTAATACATCCGAAATATTTTGCACACAACGTAATATGTCTGAAATATTAAAATTCACAGCAATGCCAAACCTGGAAGATGACAAAAGCTATGAAAATTAGATCATGGAGTGAGAAAAGGGATACTGCAACAATGAGAAAGTATGGAATTTATTTAACTGATTATATATATGCCACAATCAATTTTGATCCTTAGCTTCAAAACCTGTAGAAGATCTTGTAAGCTACTTTGCGGATTTTCAATCTGAGGCAGCTACATCCTTAACTCCTTATTTCTGAAAAGAAATCAACTTTCTTTTTTTGACGTAAATACAGTGAGGGAGGCCCCCGTTGTGTAGAATTTTATTGAAACCAAAAGAACTAAAAAGGAAACTGTACAAACTGCCAAAGCAGTGAGAGAGCAGAGAGAGAGGAGAGGGCTATACACAACCAAAAAAAGCAAAAGATCAAAGCTAGAGGAAAGAGCTGATAATCTACAGGAGGTCTATCCAACTAAGGAAAGCCGCTCTTCTATCTTCATTGAGTCTATGAGCTTGTAGTAGACTTTCATCAATGAAATGTTGTTTGCAATATTGCAAGCTAGGCTGATTTCTTTCAAAGATGAGATTGTTCATTTGCTTCCAAATTTTCCATGCCCTAATTATGAACGTTTCCATATAAAAGGACTTTGGGAAGTTCATTTTGGCTGAAATCAACATGTCAAAGAAATTAAGGTGCGTGTTCCAGTGAATGCTAAGAAGTTGCCAGCAATGTTTACTAAAGGTGTAACCAAAGAAAAGGTGAAAGGCAGTTTCTTCTGTATTTGCCTGACATAAAACACAATTGTAGTTATTTCCTTCAATCCTATGATTCTTCCTTTTCAAGATGTTTCTTGTGTTCAATCTGTCTATGAAAAGAAGCTAGCAGAAAACCCTTAACTTGTTGGAACACCTTGACTTCCAGATCCATAGGAAAGGTTCAGGGGGGTGGATGTTTTGAAAAGGGAATTTGTAAAACTTGGCTAAAGAATATTTCCCCAGATGTATGACCGTTTGTCTCTTGTTCCTTCCTGAATTTGTAGTTCTTGAGTTATGCCTTGGAGCTCTATTTATTCCTGATATGCTTCCATAGAAAGGGGGAGGAAGAATTGCTTCCATAGAAAGGGGGAGGAAGAATTGTTGTTCGATTTCATTATTGAGGAGGAATCAACTTTCTGAACTGCAATCATTTCTGATCCACCATAAACTTCAAAAACCTCTTCCAAATTACCACCAAGCTCATATGGAACAACTTGCATTGTGAACCTGCTTTGAGTCCTACTAGCTCACGACCAATCCATCTGTTTATTTTGTTTGCACAACAATCAATGTATGGTGATGTATACTTCCGAAAAGACACAATTTATGTGACATGAAAATTCCAGAATAAAAGAAAAACACACCAGGGACAGGGCGTTACTCTACGTTAAACAGCCACAATTATATTCAGTCATGACCTTAATAAGAGAGCAGGAAATGGCAACTGCCACAGCTAGTGTAATAAAAAGGCATACATCAGATTATAGCAAATGATGCCAGTAAATCTTTTGTTTTAGAAAACCGTAATAACATCCACATTAGAGCAATTTGAACTACCAGTACCAATTATAAAGATTCTACCTAAGTGGCTCAACAAAATGATGTATTCAGGTGGACATCTATGAGCAACTGTGAAGACAAATTAATTAATAAAAAAATTAAGAGTTTTGAACACAAAAGTACATGTGCTTCTCCATCAGGTGAAGCTTGCATTCCCACCACGATCACTGGCGTCTTCAACTGCAGCATACAAATTAAACAAGACAAATCAAAATGATGCTTCAATCATGTGGCCCATAAATATATGAACGTTTTGTGGCCAAAAATCCCAGTATGATCTGTTTCGAGCAAAATTCCATAATCAGTTCAATACGAATGTTCACGAGTCCATTTGCAGTCACACAATTTCCATTAAACCCAAGCGCCATATCAATTCTATGGAAACTTCGAAACTACAGTTAAGAAAAAAATGATAGTACATAAAGGACAAAAACCCTGCTTGTTGACTCAAAACTTCTCAGGTCACATAACCTACTCACAGTTCCCTAGGCTCTCTAATCTATACAAAAAACCCATTCATATACATAGAATAAGTCATGAACACCACCCTTAACTTTAGCATCAGGAATAACCAGATGTCATCCTTGGAACTGGTAGATAAGCAAGAAAATATTATAGTTGGGTGATTGTAGATGTCCCTCGCAAGGTCATTCTACAGACTACTTTAGTTGGGAACAATCAACATCACTCAACTCCGCTTCCTATCCTATAAGTGTTCAGTCTTGAATGGTCCACTTACTTCAGCGTTCCAAATGACCATGAGACTGCTTTCTGTTTTCTCACGCTCATTTGCATTCCAACATCAGGTATAGTATAGCATCAATATAGTATATTAACAATTTGGTTTCATATGTCCTATGATTACAATAACATTGGAATCACACTACATCATTATAGCATAGACTATTTATGTTTCTGCTATCCCAATTCTCACATTAGAAATCACAAGCTCTATGTAACAAAATTGTCAACCCAAGAATAATCATACGACATTGACAAAGCTATAGCATCTGAACAATAAACCACTAAGAATTTTCAAAGAGTTCACACTATGTAATCACCAGGACCCACTTTTTCCCATCAGGAAATTATACCAAATTGACCTAATTTAATGTATTTTTCTTTAATTTAATGTACTTTTCTTTCTTCTCAAGAAATATTTCGCATCATTAATCAGCTGGTGGAGCAATCTACTGCAAAAAGGGTCAAAATTAACTTCAGTTATGCCCTTAGTCTTACTGGCTGCCAGGGTCATGTGTTTTATCTAGTTATTATTTTGGTATAACTTTCATTTCTTCTCATTAATGACCTAATGTTTTCTATTCTGGAACACCAACCACTCACATGCCTGCATGTAGAAGTCGGCATGGAAGTAAAGGGAAGCAAGTATTGATTGAACTTTTCTACACTTTCTGAATTTTTTGGCAGCAAGTACTGACTTATGAATTTTCATGTCAAGTAAAACATTCAAAAGAGTTATAAACTTTCTGAATTTTTTGCATAAAGTAACATGCATATTTCTTCTAAATTTACAGGTCATGTAAAACAACTTTTATTTATTTTTTACATCAAGTAACATGCAAAGACTTCTGAACTTTCAAAGAGTCAGGACTTCTGAAGGTGTACAGCTTGTGAATGCTTCTGAATTCAAGACCTGTCAACAACTGAAAGCAAAAGGCTGAAACTGACCCTAGTCCTGGAATTGAACCTATCGCTGAACTGAAACTAAAAAGTGAGCTAGAAATTATGAACCGAGTACAACAACTGGGAAATGAGCTAAACCAAAAACTGTACAGTTCTTTAGAATATAAAACCGAACAATGAACCCATCAATTTACTAATCTCAATTATTTGCAACCACATCTAAAGAAACAAAGAGTTGTTGATACAAAATTCAGTACTAAAACCGACAATACAAGTTCTTACCTAGATCTGCAGCTGCATTGCCTCCTACTCTTTCATGTCCCATATTTACAACCACATCCTGCCCATCTGCAACATCTAAAAAACAAAGAGGCATGCTCATGAATTTATATCCGAAAAGATGAAAACAAAGAGAAGTGCAGACGGCTCAAGAAATTCATTTACCCTGTTGGCCAACACAACATGACCAAGCAAAGGGATTAACATGCTAGGAAGAAATAGTAGCGTATCACCGAGGCAACATATGAGCTACCTTGCTAGTAGCTGACCGGAACACTAATTGATTCAATTAATCATTCATCAAAAGATCAGCCAAGGAATTTCTTAGAGAAAATAATAGGCAAACAAGGACTACCACACTGTTACGTGAAAATTACATACTTGAGACTTGCGGATAGATTAGCATCAATATTTTGGCAGTGTACAAAATCTATCCAAAATGTATTCCCTTCTATAAACGAGACACGCAAATGTATATCACTACAGTAAATAAACGAGGCTGGATAACTCGCAAGGATAAATGAGACAGGATAGCAATAACACGAAAAATTTCTTAATGGAAAGCAAAGAGTGTATACCTTAATGAGCATTCTATTTTCATGAAGCTTTATTTATTTGAAAAAGTAAAATCCAAAATAATTTTAGGGAAAGCACACGTGGGAAGAAATATGTTTGTAAATAAATATATTATCTGACCTGCAAAATAAATATATTATCTGAGAATGGAAAACAAAAGAATGGAAAAGTGTATTGGAAAACCACAACATTTGATTCATAGTTCTAGAGAGGAGCAGAGCAGTTAAATATTATTGGTCCTCTTTCCTGGTGAATTGGCCAGAAATGGGAGAATGGATATATATGATTCTCACCTGGTGAATCGACCACGAACACCAGGATGATGATGTGACATCTGAAATGTAAGGTAGCCTCAGTTTTCTCATGTTTTACCCTGTTGAACAAAAGAAAAAAAATGAAAAATAATGTTCTTATTTCCTAGCATGCCTTTCCACAATTTATATCAACATAAGTAAGCACAAACATTCAGTATTATTAGTGATGGGCCTCCAACCTCAGTGCACCCTCTTCACTATTTAGTTAATTGTGGCATTTTGTCAAACATCTTCAGGATGGAAGCAAATGAATCAACAGAAGCTCCCTGCACCTGATGGTATTTTGTCCAATACTGAAATCTGAGCTATCATTTCTAAACATTGGCACTGAACACTCAAATAAAATTATTTTTCATAGTCTTGTGGTAAAAATTACTCAAGTGTAGATGGGAAGATTCGAACAAAATGAATAGAGTTTTCATTGTCCTGGGTGCCGACATATAGAATTTCTTTGTGGCAACATTGCAAACAGATGATTTCCTAACATTAATGATCACTTGATGTGTTGCATTCAACATAAGTAGATACACAGATTGAGTTCAACTTACCAGTTGACATTCGGAAAACGAAACTCCACTGTCAGACCAATCATCAAAGAACTTTGCAAGCTTCTTGGGTTCATGCTTGACACGATGATCAGGATGGCGGCTATAACCACAGATGGACTGCAGAGAGGCAAAAATAATTATGAGTATGCATAACTATATTATTAAAAAATAGTAGAGACGGCACGTGTTTTCAAAACACCTCCTGAATAGGAATTTTACATATATAGAAAATCTAGTAAACCTAGTACTCTCCTCACTGTCACTGAATGTTGCAGGATCCATGCTTCCATTTTCAAGATCATGTTCTACCTTTGAGACCATGAAAACACTGAAATTCAATTACATAGAAGAGAAATTGTTCAATACAAGTTGAATTGAGCTTTTACAAAATGAAATTATTTATTCATGCAAACATGTAGAATTGAATGTTGGTGTCGATATAAAAGAAAACTTTATCCAAAGAAAATGAAGCTCAAGCAGCATAGATGTACGTGTGGCGCACACACATCCTGTTCAAGGAAAGAGAAAATTAATAGTAGCACAATTGCATATGACGATTAGTTGCCATGAAACATAATTGTTGCCATGAAACATATGCATTACGTACTAACAAGTTTACTCCCTAGCTACTCTGTAGTGATCAATATCAAATATATTTCTGAATATATAGATGGTAAATAAAAATAAAGATCTAGGAGGGAAACAGGAAAAACATGGCAACTCGAGTGGTAGAAAATACAGTAAAGTTCATAATACAGTCATAAACCAGATACGACAGATGGTACAGAATGCATGTTAGAAACATCACCAGGCAACTTAATTGGCAACATAACATTGCCTTTTGTGTCCATTGACGGCCAATCTGGTGCCATAATTCTTGCAATTTCAGGAAATACCCTGCATTCAATAGAGTAAATTCAAAGAGTTATGATGGACCAGGTGCACAGCCTCGTGGTGGATGCTAATCCTGCAACTTGAGTAACTCTAAAATTAAGCAGTGTCCATGATCTCTGAAGCAATCTGCCAATCTTCTGATCTTAATCTCCATCTGCCGCTTGAGTAACTCATCCGCTGGTAACCTCTCCCATTCCTCAACTCTCAACTTCTGCGGGTCAGAGTTCCCTGGACCAGCGAATATGGAGTCTAATTCCCAGACCAATTTGTGCCACTTCAATGAAAAAGCAAAAGAATAAGCATGAATAGAAATTTCTAATAAGAAGTTCACCCAAATTATAAATATTTCAGGCTAAAATCAGGGAAATCACTCAGCTAATGAGGAACCCCGAACTCCCGGGCCGTAACAATCGCCGCATGCCATCCAGTGAATCGAACTCGCGCCGCTAGTCCCGCGCCACCGACTCCTCTCCTCCAGGGCCGAGCCGGCAAAAATCAAGACCCTGTGCCAAACTATAAAATGAGGCCTACCTCTCTAAAAAATAGGACTATAAATAAGATATATGATATATATCACAATAAGATTTATCAAAAACTATACTATTCGACTCTTGCTTTCATAATCTTTACTTGAAGTGCTTCATTCTTTTAGTGTTCCTTGAAATGAAATCTTCAATGATATGCTCATAATCAATCTTCTCCAGCACTTCACTCTCAAGTGCTATTGTGGCCAAATCATTAAGTCTTTATTGTGTTATTGTCAAACGCAAATATGACTTCAATAGTTTCAATTTAGAAAAGCTTCGCTCTGCCGATGCAACGGTCATAGGAATGGTCAACAGAACTCTATATGCAATACTTGCATTGGGAAAACAGTCATACCACTTTAGGAACTTTAGAATTTCAACAGGACCCATACTTTCTTTAGGAATGAAATCTTGAAGAAACTTCAACTCCACATACAAATCATTGGCATCAACATCAGATTTTCCGTCTTTTGTAAGGACAGCCCCAAGATTATCACAAGAAGATTTCAAACTTGTGTCATCCAATGACTGTAATGTTTCAGAGGTAAATAAGAAACCAAAATTTTTTTGGTAACTCTGGTATTGTTCAAATCTTGTTGTAAGTGAGGAAAATGCTTGATCAACAACATGTACAAAATAGTTGATTCTAAATAGGTCATCTGCAGACTATGTAGCAGCATTTGTGTCATCTAGGTTCTCATCAAAATGTCTCTTTCTTTTAATTTCTCTTCTTTTACGAAACGTTGTACCAATATCCATCTCAAGTGCAATTCCTTTGGCAATCTCTAATGTTTCTAAGAAACCAGTTTCCCTATAATCCTTGAAGAAAGAAATCAACCCTTCCACTTTCTCAATAGCAACATCAATAAGAATATCCTTTGCTTGCAAGTGTTTGCTTACTAAATTAACGGCATATAATACCTCATACCAAATGACTATTGCCACTATAAATTCATACTCTCCAAGTTCATTGTTTGCCAAGCCCTTAGCCTCACTGCTTGTTTTTGGATCATTATCAACATCAAATACCTAAAATTGAAAGGAAGAAAATATGTGTTATAGTTGGAGATAGCCAAAATAAGTACATCATTATCAAATATCAATACAACAATATTGGGTACGTGAAGTAGAGCCTCTCGAATTTTTGTGCACTGAAATCTAATAGCTTTAACACTTTCAACACGACTCTCCCAACGTGTAGCTGATACTAACTTGAGAGTCAATCTTGATATGTTATCTTTCAGAATCTGCCATTTCTTAGTAGAATTAGCAAAAGTTGTATAGATGCGCTGGATGATTCCAAAGAAGTCCTTAGCTTTACTACAAGTCTTAGCCATATCACAAAGTGTTAAATTAAGGCTATGGCAACCGCAAGCAGAATAGAAAGCATGAAGATTTACATCCAAAAGTTTCTTTTTTTTACCCCTTTATGTTTTCCTTTCATATTTGACCCATTGTCATAACCTTGTCCTCTCACATCATCTATATCAAGACCAAGGAGCTTTAGTTCATTCTCTAGCACATCAAAAAGTCCTTGCCCAGTTGTATCGTTGACATCCAAAAATCCTAGAAAAGATTCTTCTATGCGAACATCACTTGAAGATGAGTCAACATATCTTATAATTAAAGACATTTGTTCTTGGTGGCTTGCATCAGGAGTACAATCAAGTATGACAGAGAAGTACTTTGCAGTCTATATTTTCTTAATAATTTCAAACTTAATAGCAGAAGCAAGCAAGTGTATCAACTCATTTTGAATCTTAAAATTAAGATAATGAGCTTGAGTTTCCTCACTTGTAATACAACGAATATGTTCTTGAATAATTGGGTCAAATTCAGCCAACATCTCTACCAATCCCAAGAAATTCCCATTGCTATCTTCATAGAGTTTGCTATTAGTCCCACGAAAAGCTAGATTATGCTTGGCAAGAAATTTAACAATGCAAACAATTCTAAATAAAACTTTTCTCCAATGCTCCTTTTCTTTCTCGAGTTGTCGTTGAGCGGCTTTATCAATAGTTTGATCCTTTTGCAATCTACTACGCAACTCATACCAAGTTGTCATACTCGATACATGATCTGCACTTGTCTCATGCTCTGTAAGTCTATTAGCAAGATGTCTCCAATCATTAAACTGCTCATTTGGCAACTAACCTTTTCGATGGCCTTTTGTAAATAATTTACAACCAAAGCAAAAGACCCTATCGAGTTCCTTAGAATAGACAAGCCAATCCCTATCACAATGCTCTCCATTTGATAAAATTCTTGTATAGAATAGTGCAGAAAACCTTCTAAAATATCTATCCTTAGTATCTTTCTGAATTGATAAATCTCTTCTAGGACCCTTCTGTGCTAAAATATCAATTTGTTTATCATCAAGGGAATCCCAATATCTAGGATCAAATGTATCAAACTGAAAGGAATCATCAACATCCGCAATTGGTGAAGTGTTCAAGTTAACACCGGTACTAGTGGCCCTAATGTTATCAGCATTGTTATCCATTTCAATATTTGTGTTATTGATAAGAACTTTATCGACCCCAACAATATTTTCTAACTCTATCTGACCATCTCTAGGATCATTGTCATCATTATTATCAAGTGCAGTTCCCTATCCCTGACCAGGTGACTGATTATCGGTGGACACTTGTGACTCTTTTCTAACAAATTTATCCATAGCCCCCTTTTGAGATTGAGTTAAATTCTCTATTTTTTGTTTTTTCTTACGCTTTTGGTAACCAGATTCATACTTTCTAGACCGATTTGTAGAAGATATGACTAGAATCTTGGAACACTAGATAATCCAGAACCAGAATAAAGATAACTAAACACCTAGATGGATCAATATTATATTAGTCATCACCCATCAACATTGATTAAAAATTTAAAATATTGAAAATTAACTGGACTAGATTATTAGTATACCTGGAGACTCGATCGATCACAATTCACAAAGCAATTGGCTGACAAGCAAAGACGAGCGAAAAGCAATTGGCCGGTGAAAAACAATCTACGCCTGAGTGCCTGACGTGGGTCGCGGTGAGCCGACGCCCGACGGTGACCAACCTGGCGGTGACGCCTGGAGCCGATGCCCTAGCCTGAACCTGATGCCTGCCTGGAGTCCCGCCGTCCCAGCCGATTGATTTCACGTTGCCCGCCCTGGCCTGGAGTCCCGTGACCCGTCACCCGTGGAACTGGAATGTGGATCGGCGGATCAGCGGATTGATAGACTTGCCGTGTGCCCGTGCTATGGCCTGACGGACTAATGGACTATAGATCTGCAGTCTCCTGTGCCCTGCTCTGGTGGGGCCCCCGAATTTGGAGGCCATGTGCGATCACACAGGTCGCACCTACCTGGGCTCGACCCTGCTCTCCTCCCCCGCCGTGAGCTTCGATCTCGGCCAAAATCTTTGCGTCATCCTTCCCCGTTGCCCACTGCCTCGACTGCTCGAGCAGCAATGACTTGTTCGACCCTTTCTCAACCGCCGCCACTGCCAGAGAGAACAGGAGCAGGGTAGTGGCCAAGATGGCAGCGAGGAGTGCCGGTAGGCAACAGCAGCCAGGCTGCTTCACCCCCGCCATGGCCGCGAGGCTACCTCATCGCCGCCAAACTGTGAGCCTGGAACAAGCAGTCGCAGGAGAGGAGGGGGCGCAAACCTGAGCTCAGGGTCCTCCTCCACCGCCGCCTGAGCCTGGGCTCTCTCACCGTTGCTCGAGCTCAAGCGTCAAACGGGCAGCAACAGGAGAGGACGGGTGAAGGAGGAGGGAGGCCTGGAGCGCGCTGATGGCGGCGGAGGAGAGCGGGCGGAGTCGGCGAGGTGGGAGGCGCGTGAATTTATGCAGTGGAGGTGGCGGCATCCAAGTGAGGAAGGAAAGGAGGGGTGGATTGAGGGAAATGGGCGGCATGATTGGTGGGCGATACAGGCGCGAGTACGGCGGGCGGGTAGCTGCTGGCATGGGGAAAATATGGTGATGCAAGGAACACGATTTAGACAGGTTCGGGCCACTAGATCGCGTAATACCCTACGTCCTGTATGCTGGTTTGTATTGATCTTGGATGAACTAGAGTCGTTCTGTTTGAGGGGGGGGGTCCCTGCCGGCCCTTATATGCACGGGAGGGCAGGGTTACAAGTCTAAGTCCTAGTCGAGTACTACTACAGAGTTCTACTCGGTGTGGCCCGAGTAGTTTTCCATACACGTACTTAACTAGTCCGAGTTGGATACGCCTATCCCTTGTCCTGATCATACCCGAGTACGTCCCTTAGTGGGCCGTCCAAGGTCTACTCGTGGGCCTGAGATGCATGCCCGACAAGCCCCCGAGTACTTTGTAGTCATGCACCACAGTCTCGAGTACTGTCAGCACTATCCGAGTAGTTTTGTCGTAGAGGTTGGAGTGTCTGAAGTTCTCGAGTACTGTCGTGTGGCTGGAAGGTACTCTTCTTGTTCCTTTGAGTTGCTTCTGTCCCGAGAGTTTTTATATGGTAGTGCGATGTCAATCGCACTCCATTTGGAGTAGCTCCCGAGCCTTAGGTTGAGTCGAAGAGTCAGGCTTAGGGTCAATTCTGCTTTTTGACTATTTTACCCTCGAAAATCTGAAAAAGAAAATTCTGACCATCGGGTAAGGTACCCGCAGCCCCCGAGCACTTAGGCGATTTTTGTCATTGAAGTGGTCAACAACCCGTTGAAAAAAGAGTAGCCGTTGGGTGTTTAAGGCAATTAATCTACTTAAAATCCATCCGTTGCATAACTGACGCGTAGAATCCGGAGGTGGCGGAGATATAACTGGAGGGCCCCCTTTCGGTTAGGTTTATGCCCAACTGTAGCAGATCTGTTTCTCTTCTTCCCCCACTTTTCCATTCCTGTTTTCCTCCGTCATCATGATTGCCAAGTGCCACCGCCGCCATTGCTGCTCTTTGAGAGAGATCCGAGAGTGAGTGCATTTTGCTGAGGTTGAAATCGGCGGATGCGCACCAAGAAGATGGGCAAGAAACCCAAGAAGATCCAAGGCAAGGCTCCAGCGGCAGGCAAGGTGAAGTCCAAGAAGGGGAAGGAACTGGTGTTGCCGGCGCCCAAGGTGGGGCCGATGAACCAGACTGCGCCGCCACCGCCTGGAGCAACGTGGCAGCATTCGGTGATGAAGGAGGAGGCCGTGCAGGCGCTAGTCGACGCCAAGCTTCTGCAGACGAAGGAGGTACTCGAGTGGCGCCCTGCTTTTGCGAATGCGTGGCAGTTCGAGCAACACCCCAATGAGACGGTGATGCTTGCACACTTCGTAGAGAGAGGGTTGGCCGTGCCTACCTCCGACTTCTTCAGAGGTATCCTCGAGTACTATAAGCTTCAACTTGTTCACTTGAACCCCAATGGTGTACTGCATATGTCAATTTTCATACACCTCTGCGAAGTTTACTTGGGAGTTCCTCCGAGCCTTGAGCTATTTAGGAAGTTGTTTCGCTGTAAACCTCAGCCTAGTGCACTTAGGATGGAGATCTTTGGAGGCACCGGGTTCCAACTCAGGAACTCGGGTGCGTATATTGAGTACAATTTGACTGACTCCCATGGGGAGTGGAAGAAAAGGTGGTTCTATATTGGGAACCATGATCCTCGCTTGCCGGTGGTTACTGGTCACGTGCCGAAGCATGCAGAGAACTGGGTGAGCAAACCTGAAGACACCCTAGAGCTTGACCATTTGCTGCAGCAGATTACCGAGTTGAAAGCACTTGGTCTCACCGGGATTAACGTGGTGGCCAATTCTCTGAAGAGAAGAGTTCAGCCGCTTCAGAAACGGACTCACTCGGGGAGTGAGTACACAGGTTTTAAGGATCCATCACGTATGTCCGATGAGGATATATCTGAGGATGACGTGGAGGCACTGCTGGCCAAGTTCTTCAGGAACTACCAGGGAGTACCAGTAATCCCTGCAGCTCTTCGGTAGTATGATGCCTGGTATGAGCCAGAAGTGGTATGTTCTTGCACTTGACTTGTACTTTTGACCTTTGTGATACTTGTTTTAAATATCGACTTGTTTTTTTTGTAGTCCCGAGTTCTTGCTGGCTACTTGGCACAGTCAGAAGAAGAAGAAACTGTTGTTGAGGAGTCAGAGGACGAGCCCTCTCCTCCTGTGAAAAAACGCAGAGTAGTCCGCAAAATGTCTGCGGCTAAGTCTGCTTCAACTCCTGAGAAGTCTCATGGTGCCAAGGTATGTAGCCGTGTACTCAATTGTAGCTGATAGACTTGATCTTGCAATCTTGTGATTACTTTGTCGTGTTCAAAAGGTTGTCAATGCAACACTTGTTGATGATGAGGCTGCTTGTGGAGAAGTAGTCGTGATCGACCCGGGCGTCGGTATTGCGTCTGTTGAGAAGGTGCCAGAGGAGGTGCCACTAGCGGATGCTGAAGTAGCTCCCGAGCTGACTGCACAGGCTCCATCGGCTGCCGCTCTACCGGTTGCTGACCAGGCAATCCTAGGATTGCCTGCTGGAGTAGCGAAGAAAGTGTCGCCAGTAGTTGTTACTGGCTCTTTGTTGTCCAATGTAATTGCCAGTGGTAAACTTTCTTTCGCGACTAGCTGTATTAGTCTGAATTGTATTGTGGTCTTGACTCTGTGTTTCCCAGGTCTTGGCGAGAAGACGGCGCCAGTAGCTGCTCCTGTGGTGCCGAGTACTCGGCCACATGTTGCCAAGAAGAAACGTGTGCGGTTTCCACCACGCTCAACTCGGTGAGTTTGTTTATCCTTGGTGTATATCTTTAAGTTGTCTTGAAGTCATATAATGACTGTGCTTTGATGTAGGGATGCGGAGGAAACTATCCCTGTGGAGACAGGAATAGAGTCGTATCCCCCGACTACTTTATCTACTCCCTTGGAGGATTTTATTGCCGAGGAAATACCCAAAGTTGACGCTGGTCGCCTTGGAGCTACCATGTCTATGCTTCAAGAAGTGATTCGTTTGTTGGAGGTTCCCTCCGCTGCTTCGGGTTCTAGAAATGCTTCTTTCTCGACATCTACTGGCGGAGCTCTGACTGTAGTGGATGTAGAGAAATCCAAAGTATCAACTGCTCCAAGTATGTAACCGTAGTCTTGGTATTGTAGTCATAGCATTTAGGTGACTGATGACAATCTTGTTAGGTACTTCTTTGGGTGCAACTCCTCATCTTGCGAAGAGTACTCAAAGTCCAGTACCTAGCCTTCCGTCTGAGTCAGAGTTCCAGAGAGATGTCGATGTGTTTCGGAGCTTCCAGGTGTGTTTTGTTTGCTTTGTCGCATAGATTGAGTAATGTTAAGGCCTGTGACTGATCGCATTGTTTTGCACACTCGGGCCCGTCAGGAATGAAGCCATCAATTGGAGCAGGAGTGTGCCCGACTTATAGAAGCCTTGAGGGTTCATGAGGCTGGAGCAAAATCCTTTGCTGTGGAGCGATCATATCACGAAGTCTTGCAGCAGAAGTTGGAGAGCCGCTACAAGTCCTTGAATAAGAAGTATCAAGGTGAATACTTTGCATCTTTCGAGTATGTCCGACTGTAGTCAGTTGTTGTTTGAACTTGGCCGTGTATTCAGAGCTCAAGAGGCAAGAGGCTGCTGCAAGTAGCCAACTCCTTGACTGGAGAAACGCGCACGACCGAGTAGCGGATGAAGCTAAACGTCTTTGGGCTGTGCTGACAGAAGCACAAGCTGCTTGCGAGTATCAGCACGACAGGAAGATTCAGAATGGGGTGATGCTTGCTATGGCCTTGGTGGCATGCAGAGATCATGTCCAGACCATAGGAAGACTTCAGGGCGAACTCCAAGAGTTGTCTGTGGCAGCTCAAGATCTGGTGAACACCATTGCCCCCGTGGAAGAGGACGCAGGACCCCAATCGCTAGTTGAGCGATTGAAGGCTGCCCCGGGTAAAGTGGCAGGTCTCTGCAAGGATGTTTGCAAACAAGTCCTTGCTATGGTGAAGTCATACTACCCGAGGGCAGATTTGTCGGCGGCTGGTGACGGCGTGGCTTGTAACTGCACAGAAGAAGCATATGCGTAGTACCTCGAGGAGGCGGAGCCAATCGCGTCCAAGATGTCTGAATTTGTCGCTCCAGAGGAGCCTTGAACTTTTATGTACTCTTTTAGTTTTTTCGAGTACCTTGAACGATACTTTGAGAAATGAATGCTTGCTCTTTTGTTGCTTGAAGTAGTTGTCTTTGATGTGTGCGAAGAGTAGTTTACTCCGCCTCACCCGACCCAAGGTCTCAGGGTTAGCTAAGCCCGACCCTTTGAGGGAGGAACTCCGCCTTGCCCGACCCTTGGTCCCAGGGTCGGATGCGCCCGACCCTTCGAGGATGGAACTCTGCCTCGCTCAACCCTTGGCCCAGGGTCGGATGCGCCCGACCCCTTGTCGCAAGGCTTCGTATCGCCCGACCCTTAAGTAGAGGGTCGGCCTTCTCCAAGGCCCTGAGGAAATCAAGTAGTTCTGAGTGTCGAGTAGTCGTGATGCTGTCAAGTACTCTGCTTTTTGGGGATGCATGGGTGTACTGTACTCTTTTGTCCTTTGTAGCATAAATGCTTTCACGTGGGCAGAGTCAGAGGTCGTCAGACTTATTGATCACGGGCACATAGTAACTCCTGGGTGTGTGGTAGTTGTAGCGCTTGGCTATAAATAGATCCCCCTGGAGGTCGACCCAAATCAAGTTTTTGAGTAGCAATGGATTGCCTTCGGTTGCTGTTGTTTGAGTGTAGAGAGCCTTCAGAGAGCACACCAGTGCTAGAAGATTCCTCGTAGATTGAGACCACCTTCCCTCCACAGACTCCAGCGCTCGTAAGGATAGCCACGATGCTAGAAGAATCCTCGTAGGAGGTTTCATCACACGCCTCATCTTGCAGCTCGTGATCCAGTGGAGTACGCGCTGGAACTCGCGAGTGATAGGTGACGAGTGCCGCGGTCTTTATCCCGCTCTCTTAGAGGTGGTGGTGTGGCCGTAGAGTGGGTTGGCTTGGCAAGGCTAGCAAAAGAGCAGCCTTGGTTCCCTCTTGTCACGGCGCGTGGGATTCATCATTGCCGCTGTCAAGGCAACGGTGGTGCAGAAGTTCCTGATGTTTCCTTGGGTAGAGGACCTAGATATGGCTGCGTTTTGCGCAGCTTCCTTGCGTGTAGGCCCTCCCCATTGTAGTCGGCGGACCTAAGTGGCCTTGTGATATTGTAAAAGCCTGAGGCTTAAATGCAGCCCGCCAGTAGGCAGTTGCTTGTAGTCCTTTTGTATTTTGAGTACACTTGCTCATATGTAACTTGCTGATGTATCTTCGGTCCTGAGTAAAGAATTACTCCACCACTGAAACTTTGTACCAGGGCAGTAATGCTTGTTGAGTTGATAGTCTTGAGTCAAGAGTAGTATATCGTGTAGTTGGTAGTCGAGCTGTTGGCTCGAGTAGTTGACATGAGTTTTGCTTTGATGCAATTACTCGCGTGCTGCTACGGGTAGTAGCGACAAAGGTGTTCTATATTCCAAGAGTTTGGTATTTGTTCTCCTGAAAGCTCTTGCAGTCTGTAAGATCCGGACCCCGTAATCTTTGATACAATGTAAGGACCCTCCTAGGGTGAGTTGAGTTTATGCAACCCTATCGTATCTTGGATTCGCTTGAGGACCATATCGCCTAAGTTGAAAGATCGCTCCTTGACGTTGCGGTCGTGGTAACGCCTTAACCCTTCAAGGTACCTGGCAGATTGCACTAGCGCTGCGCATCTTGCTTCTTCTAGACTGTCTAAATCTGTTCGCCTTGTTTCTTCTGCCAGTTCGTCGTCGTATTGTTCAACTGAGGGTCATTTCCACATGATGTCGGTGGGTAATATGGCTTCTGAGCCATACATGAGGAAATAGGGTGAAAGCCCAGTAGTCTTGCATGGTTGGGTTCGTAGTCCCCACAGAGCATTGGGTAACTCCTTGAGCCATTTGCCGCCTTTGGTGTTGCTGACGTCGTGTAGTCTTTTCTTGAGGGCGTCGAGTATCATGCCATTGGCACGCTCGACTTGTCCATTGGCTCGCGGGTGAGCGACCGAGACATAACGAACGTCGATTCCGCTATTCTCGCAATATTCCCAAAGTTGTGATTGTTGAAGTTTGACCCTAGGTCCGTGATGATCCTGTTGGGAAAACGGTAGCGGTGTAAAATTTCGTCCAAGAAGTCGAGGACTCGGTCTGCCTTGGGGCAAGTGACTGGTTTGACATCGATCCACTTGGTGAATTTGTCGATTGCCATGAGTACTCGTTTGAATCCTCCTGGCGCAGTTGGTAATGACCCTATCATGTCGAGCCCCCAGCAGGCGAACGGCCATATTGGAGGTATTGTGACTAGCTTGTAGGCCGGTACATGCTGCTGTTTGGTAAAGAATTGACAACCTTTGCACTTCCGAACTAGTTGTTTAGCGTCGGCCAGAGCCATTGGCCAGTAGAAGCCTGCTCTAAAAGCCTTGCCAACTATTGTTCGCGAAGATGCGTGGTTGCCACATATTTCTTTGTGAATTTCTTCTAATATTTCTTGGTCGTCTTCACGGGTAACGCACTTCATGAGTACCCCTGAGGATGCACTTTTCCTGTAGAGCTTGTCTTCAACTAGAACGTAATTTTTTACTCGCCGGGAGATTTGTTCAGCCTGATTTTTGTCGAATGGTAGCTTGTGATCTTTGATGTAGTCGACGAAGGGTGTCCTCCAGTCGACTTCTATCATCATGATTTCTCGAGTGGTGTCAGTAGTCTGGACCACTAGCGGTGTAACTTGTTTAGGTATGGACGGCTTGTGCAGTTCGTGTACGAAAATTCCTGCTGGAACCTCTGCACGAGTTGAGCCCATTTTTGATAAGACGTCAGTGGCTACGTTGTTGTCGCGGATGATGTGATGAAACTCCAAGCCTGAGAACTTGTTTTCCAGTTTGTGAACTTCTTTGCAGTAAGCATCCCTATTATCCTTGTTTTGGTCCCCATTCGTCATTGACTTGGTTTATAACAACTAGTGAGTCGCCGTACACCAGTAGTCTTTTGATGCTGAGGGAGATTGCAAGACGAAGGCCGTGTAGCAGTGCTTCATACTCGGCTTCGTTGTTTGATACCTCCTAGAAGATTTGCAGTACGTATTTGAGCTGGTCTCCCTTTGGGGAGATGAGGAGTACGCCTGCACCTGCTCCTTCAAGTTTGAGGGATCCATCGAAATACATCACCCAGTGCTCTGGCCGCTCGACTGGTGTTGGTACTTGATTTTGAGTCTATTTAGCCACGAAGTCGACCAAAGCTTGGGACTTGATAGCTGTCCTTGGCTTGAAGTCCAAGGTTAGAGCTCCGAGTTCAACTGCCCATTTGGAGATTCTACCCATGGCATCTCTGTTATGGAGAATTTTGCCGAGCGGGAAGTCAGAGATGACTGTGATGTTGTGCTCTTGGAAATAATGGCGCAGTTTCCAGGAGGTGAGCAGGATTGCGTATAAGAGTTTTTGTATCAGTGAGTACCAAGTTTTGGAGTCCGAGAGTACTTCGTTGACGAAGTACACAGATCGTTGGACTTTGTAAGCGTGGCCCGGTTCAGATCGTTCGACTACTATTGCCGTGCTGATGACATGAGTAGTAGCTGATATGTATAGGAGCAAGTCCTCATTTGGAGATGGAGCAGTGAGTACAAGAGGCTTTGACAGAAAATCTTTTAGTTGCGTTAGTGCCTTGTCATCCTCTTCTGTCCATTTGAACTTGTCCTGGCGTTTGAGAAGCTTAAAGAAGGGTACTCCCCATTCTCCAGGTCTCGAGATGAACCGATTGAGAGCAGCCATGCAGCTTGTGAGTTTCTGCACATCCTTGATTCTAGCTGGTGCGTGCATGTTTGTGATGGTAGATATTTTTTTCCGGGTTGGCCTCAATGCCGCGATGGCTAATGATGAACCCGAGTAACTTGCTAGAAGGTACTCCGAAGACGCACTTAGTAGGATTGAGTTTCCACCGAAAAGCTCGTAGACTAGAGAAAGTTTCCTCCAGATCGGCAATGAGTTCCTCCTGGTTTCTTGTTTTGACGACTACGTCATCGACATAAGCTTCGACATTGCGGTGAAGCTGCTTTTCGAAGCACATCTGTATAGCTCGTTGATACGTTACTCCGGCATTCTTTAATCCGAAGGACATTGTTTTGTAGCAGAAAGCTCCGAAAGGTGTGATGAAAGCTGTTTTGGCCTGATCTTCTTCCTCGAGGCTCATCTGATGATAGCCGGAGTAGTAGTCGAGAAAGCATAGTAAAGCGCACCCTGCGGTGGAGTCGACCACTTGATCGATCCTGGGTAGTCCGAAAGGATCTTTTGGACAGTGCTTGTTGAGGTCGGTGTAGTCGACGCACATTCTCCACTCGTTGTTTTTCTTACGAACGAGCATGGGGTTGGCGAGCAAGTCAAAGTGAAAGACTTTTTTGATGAACCCTGCGGTGAGTAGCTTAGATAGCTCTTTTTTGATTGCTTCTCGTCTGTCTTGAGCGAATCTGCGAAGTCGCTGCCGTTTTGGAGTGGCTTTGGGATCAACATTAAGAGAGTGCTCGATCAGTTCCTTGGGCACACCTGGCATGTCAGCTAGTTTCCAAGCGAAGATATCGTGGTTAGCCCGAAGGAAACTGACGAGCGCGGATTCCTATTTAGGACTTATTTGGAATTTGGGGAAAGGTGAGGGTTAGATCAGAATTATGGGAAATCTTATCTCTTCTTCCTCCAGGAACTTGGAGAGAGGGAGAGTGGGAGAGGTGGCCGGCGGTGGCCGGCCAGCCAGGCTCACCGGCGCCGAGCCGTGGGCGGAGGGGGTGGAGGAAGTGGAGGGGCTCCATTTTGCCTATTACCATGAGGATTTAGAGGTGGAGAAGGGGCGGCCATCAGGCGCACGGGCGGTGGTGCACAGGCGGCGGCGGCGGCGGCTTGGCGTGAGGGAGGCAAGGGCTTAGGCGGCGCTGGTGGTGGAGGATGGGGAGAGCTGGGGCGTTGCCCCTTTTATAGGCCGGCGAGGGGAAGGTTGGCCGGTGGTAGGGGCCGGGTAATGGCCTGCACTGTGGACTCGGCAGCACTAGCACCGGTGGCGTGCGGCGGGCGGTGCCGGAGGGGTTGGGAGCGGGAAGGTAGGGGCCAGTGGCGGGCGGCGTGGGAGGCAGGCGCGGAGAGGGGCCGGCGGGGCCAGACCGGGCGGGGGGTGGCGCCGGGGCGTAGGCACGGGGCCCGGGGCGTGCGGGTCCGGGGGAGGGTAGGCGGCCAAGGGTATGGCACCAGGAGGTTGGGCGCCAGGAGGAGTAATGGCGTCGGGGTAGCGTGCGCCAGGAAGAAGAAAGGAGGAGGAGAGAGAAGAAGGAAGGAGGAAGAAGAAGGAAGAAGAAAGAGAGAAAGAAAGAGAGAGAGAGAGAGAGAGAGAGGGAAAGAGAAAGAAAAAGAAAAGAGCTGGGGAAAAAAGAGAAAAAGAAAGGAGAACCGGCGGCGATTGTGGCATGCGGTCGGGGCACGCGCGACGGTCTGTCGACCGGCACGCGGCGAAAATTACGTGCGAGGATAACATGATGGTTGTCGGCTTGGGTGCCGGAAAGAGTTTGGATTTTCGGGAGCTCAACGATAAAAAGATTTTGAAAGGAATTTTTAATGGGTGATTTAAGTTGGTGATTTTGCGGGTGTTACAGTATAGCTGCGTTTCCAGGTACGATGCCGTAGAAGGGTGAATCTGTTGGATTAAGCATTTCTGTAACGTCGAGGCACATCTTCCTCAATGTTTTGGCGAAAATGACGTTGAGTCCACTTCCACCATTGATGAGTACTTTGGTTAGCTTTGAGCCTGCCACAACGGGATCGAGTACTAGGGGGAACCGGCCTGGTTCAGAGAACTTGGTCCATTGGTCCTTTCTGCTGAAGGATATGGGCACCTCTGACCACTTTAGCGGTGTTGGATCTATTGGTTCGATGGCCATGATCTCCCTGAGTACGAGTTTGTTGGCTCGCTTGGACGCGGTGCCCAGGATTCCGCCAAAGATGACGTTGACTGTCTTGGAGGCGGTCTGGAAGTCGCCTTCTTCTTCCTCGTCGTTGTGGACTTTGTTCTTGCCCTTATCCTTTTTCTTGGTGTACTTTTCAGGGGGTGGTGGTGCGGGTAAATCTTGCATTACTCGGCGCATGCTGTAGCAGTCTATTGCTGAGTATTTGCTAGTCGGGTGCCATGGGCACTGCTTTTTGAGTAGTTCGGTGAAGGTTGGCCCTTCGTCGTTTTTGCGGGATCCCTTTTTCCCAGAGTTGGTCATGGCAGCAACAGTGTTGTCGGGCTTCCTTTTGCGATTGTGATTACTCGAGAAGTTGTTTCGAGTATCATTGTGTCGAGTTCTATCCTGGTCATTGTTGTTTTTGTTGTCGCGTCCACGGTTACGATGGGAGCCGAACCGTTCTCGCTCTTTGTCTTCTTCATCTGCCCACTGTTGCACCATAACTTTAAGGTCTTTGACATTAGCTGGTTGTCGTCGACTGAAGTCTTGGTATGTTCATCGATTATAGAGTCCATTCTGGAAGCACTCGATGACGTTTGTTTCTGAAATGTCAACTATGGTTGCCTTCTTTTCGAAGAACCGTCGCAAATAGTCGCGAAAGGTTTCGCCTTCTTTTTGGTTAATTTGGCTTAAGTCAATCTTGTTGCCTGGTGTAGCCATGGAGCCGGCATAGTTGTTGGTGAAAGCTTTTGTCAAATCTGCCCAAGAGTCAATAGACTTGGGTTTGAGTGACTCTAGCCACGTCAATGGTGTGGGTTCCATGCATATGGGGAAGTGGATGACTTTGGTGTCATTATTGCCTCCAGCTGCCTGAACTGCTAAGGAGTAGCATCATAACCATTGAATAGGGTCTTGCTTGCCATCATACTTGGTGATTCCTGTTGGCTTGAACTTATCAGGTAGTCTTGTCTTCATTACCCAATTTGTGAAAGTAGGAAAGTAGTTGTAGTTGTCGACTTCTCGCTCGCGCCGACTATTGAGGATTTCTCGTAGGTCACTGAAGTTTGACACTTTGTGGTTCTTCCGAGTAGGGTGAATACTTTTTACCGAGTTGGTGCAGCTGGCCTCTCCAACATCCTTATGGCGTGTTGGGGTCTTGTGTTTGCTTGGGCTTGGCTATGTTGCCGAGGCTAGTTGACGAATTCATTGTCGTTTCTTGGAGCATCATTGTTGTTGGCTGCAGCACCTCTGCTGCCTTCTTGGTGAGCTGTGATGCGAGGAATAGACAGAATTGGTGATTCTTTGTCAAGTAGCTTGTAGGCTTGCTCCACAAGTTGTGCGATTAGTCCATTGCCGCGTTGCACGAGCTGAGCTGTGGCTTCGTTGTCCCTGTCTTGAGGCATCAACGTTGTTAAAAGATTGATAGAAGCGATTGCTGCAAGTGGAGTATTGTGCTCTTGAGCCTGACTGCGTCGAAAGCTCTTTCAAGGTTTGTGATGGGAATATTTGTAGCCATCGACTGCCGTCGCTCGTCCCGAGTAGCGTTGCGCATCCTTCTTTGGTTCCTTTGATCGGAGGTTTCATTTTGTGGGGCGTCAGCTGTAGACTCGTCTTCTGAGATGTTGTCGAGTTGTGCTAATCGCCTGGGGGTTCTGGTCTGGCTAGTACCCGGGTTGTTATTTTGAGTAATAACAAGGACTTCCCGGTCTGGGTAGTAGCTTCCGGAGCTTGATTTTGCAATCTCTGTGGAACTTTCCTCGCGATTGGAAGTGAGTGGGACACCCTCTTGATATGGGAGGTTGTTTATATGAGCGACAAGGCGCGAGTCGTAGTCGCGGGCAAGAAGAGATGGTCTCAAACCTTGCCAATGTACGAATCTACCTTGTGACGTTGAAGTTATTACCAATCCTTGGGCTGGACCAGATAATGGTATCTCTGGTGAATAAACTGAGTCGGAGTCGTCATCTTTGTCGTGCCATAGTTCGATTTGAATTCAAGTAAGAAAACCTTGGTGGACTTCGGCTGCGTTGCGGAGTCCGTGCGAAAACCGTTTTGGAGTCGAAGCCGGCTTAGGAAGTGACTGGGACCGACTAGTCCGAACTGAAGTCGAGTCCGACGCGTAGTCGAACTCGAAGTTGTCGACTTGGAAATCTTCTCCTGGGCATTGATGATCTGGTGCCGGAACGAACCAGCGCCATCAGCGATGCAGAGCCAGGATCCAAAAACGAAGGTGGCGCCCGCTTCGATGGTGAAGACGGGCCTGATGATGATCGTTGCCATTGAGTTCGCGTTGAGAAACTCGACGAGTTCCCCTACCTGGCGCGCCAGCTGTCGGTGTTTTAGACCGGCTACCGCCTAGGGGGTACCCTAGGTGGTCTTTTGTGCGGTAAGGATCTTCGAGAATCAAGGAATCAATGGTGACGCAAGGAACACGATTTAGACAGGTTCGGGCCGCTAGATCGCGTAATACCCTACATCCTGTATGTTGGTTTGTATTGATCTTGGATGAACTAGAGTCATTCTGTTTGAGGGGGGTCCCTGCCCGCCCTTATATGCACGGGAGGGCAGGGTTACAAGTCTGAGTCCTAGTCGAGTACTACTACAGAGTTCTACTCGGTGTGGCCCAAGTAGTTTTCCATACACATACTTGACTAGTCCGAGTGGGATACGCCTATCCCTTGTCTTGATCATACCCGAGTATGTCCCTTAGTGGGTCGTCCAAGGTCTACTCGTGGGCCTGAGATGCATGCCCGACAGGACTCAAACGGCCAGAAGCACCAATGCAAGTTGCAAAGCTTACATCAGAGGGTGGGATCGTACTGCGGCAACATATATTGACCCTTTCTTATGGAAGCACTACAAGAGCTAGAGTCATATTCTCCAGAATTACATGGGCAAACTGGCGATATTTATATAGACTCACGTACTAGCATAGTTCTTTGCATCCTTTCTTTTCATCCATTTTCCTAACCTTCCTGTGTTTAATAGGTCCAATTTGATAATGACACCACCAGTCCACCTATCATAGAGGTACGCTCTTACATGGTGAAGTTTGGACAGAGACAGGGGAGGTACAAGCTTAAGAAAAAGTACTTCAATGATGTACTAGCAAATGAAGTCGCAACCAAATCTCCTATGGACACTATGACTCACTTCGAATGGAAAGAACTGGTTAAGCTGTGGTTAACCCAGCTCAAAAAGTATGATAGAACTTCAACTTGCCACTAGCACATTTGCGTGTCCACATCCACTCAGATATTAGTC
>NC_028455.1:8100114-8113581 GCF_000263155.2 Setaria italica | reverse complement strand
TTACTCCGAAACTGGGGGGGCATGTGTTGACGCCAGATTTTGACACGAGTAAAATTGGCGTTATGAGAAGAAGAGATTGGAAGATGTGGCGAGATACAAGGGCGATGATTGGGAATCGGCCGATTGGCGTTATGAGAAGAAGAGATTGGAAGATGCGGCGAGATACAAGGGTGATGATTGGGAATCGGCCGATTGGTGCTACAGTCAAGGATCGGCCAATTGATGCTACAGTCGAGGATCGGCCGATTGATCCTTGGAGTTCCGCCTCGCCCGACCCCTAAGGTTTGGGATCGGACACGCCCGACCCTCCAAGGGAGGATTTCCGCCTCGCCCGACCCCTGAGACTTGGGATCGGACGCGCCCGACCCTCCAAGGGAGGATCTCCGCCTCGCCCGACCCCTGGGGTTTGGGATCGGACGCGCCCGACCCTCCAAGGGAGGATCTCCGCCTCGTCCGACCTTAGTCCCCAGGGTCGGGATGAGTCTGAGCCCTCGACGTATGGGTCCTGATCGGTTGCCCCCTTGCCAAAGTGGTGATCGGCCGATTAAGAAGTTGGAATAGTTGGGCCGATGTGGGCTTAAAAAAGATTATGAAGATGAAGAAGAGGTCAGCCCATGAAGCGCGTGAAAATAGTACGAATCGTACTTGTAAATATTCATTTTCTGTTTAAACTTAGGGATAGAGTTCTAGTCGGATAAGAAGTCATTTGTACGGGGCTATAAATAGCCACCCTTGTAGATCTGTAATCATAATCAACTCAATACAACAAACTACTTTTTCCTCGTACTTACTTTCAAGCAGGCGACTTCGCCAACACTTTTTCTCCTTTTTCACGAGTTCGTACGGGTTGGTGGGGCTGCATCAACTTGACCTCCGGCCGATCTTGTAAGTTCCGTTTATCGAGTAATTTCTAAGCTTTAACTTCGGGCGCATCGCTGTCGTTTCGTTTAGATTTATTCACCAGTTATCGATACTTACTAGAATTCTAGGTTTTACCTGTTGTTCTAGTTTTATCACCAGTTATCCAGCTAGGAATCGATACTTTCGGCTTTTCTTGTACTTTGCTGTTTAATCTACCTATTTCATGCACAGCCGATTAGATCTGTTCCTAGTGTTGCTACTGTAGCGTTGTTTAGTTTACTCTAGTAGTTTTCTTCATAAACGTTGCCTGGTAATCGGTTGCATCATAGCCGATTTCCTTATTATTGCAAATCGGCCAATTCGCTGATAAGCTTTCTCAAGATCGGAATCTTAGCCGATCGCAACCTCTAGGAACTGACACGTTTATTGCCAATCAACAGGTCAGATTGGCTGGCACGCCGCGCGAACCGCACTAGGGTGATCACCCGAACAGGAGTTAAGCAGATTCTCCCAGGTTGTGTGTCCGACGCTGGGAATTCGATCAGTGATTTCTAGCGCCAACACACTTTTGGCACGCCCGGTGGGACAAATACAACCGCCACCATGTCAAAAGCTGCTGAAGTCTCCGAAGACAACATCATCAAAGTGACAGAGGCAGATCTCAGGGACGACCAGAAGGAAGAACTAGAGAGGCAGACGGCATACTACCGGAAGACATGTCTGCAGTCCTTCAGTCGCACCAGGAGAGGGGAGACTATCTAAAAGGCTCCGTTTCCAACTCCCCGCCAGATCACCATCACCGAGGACTCGGACAAGATCTTCGAGATGGTCCAGCAATCCGTCTATCAAGCTTTCATCGATCAATCCCAGGTGCTTTCTAATACGGTGTACAATGCCGTCATCAGCTCCTTGGCTAGCGGTGTATCTCAAGGGTACCAGGGGCCGGCATATGCTCCGCCGATTACGGCTCCGAACAAGAATATACCTTATTCGGCTTCTCAGCCGATCCAATTTCCAGTTGGGGGTTCTGGCACTTCCTCATCATCGATCCCTATGGAGTTTAATGGCACGCAACACCTCCAGCCACGTCCCATTCAGTTGTCCTCTGCGCAATTTCCTCCGGTTAATCCAGCACCTTGGGGGGCACCATCAGCAATGGTCGTCCAGGATCAATCGGCCAACCATGGAAGCCCCCAATTCCAGGCGTCTCTCCAGGTGGCCACTCGACCAACCATGCCGCCGTACCAGCCTGTCGCACCAGAGATGAGCAAAGCAGCAGAGCTCGTACTATATGATGAAACGAGCGGCTCATTCAAACAGCCGACCCTGAATACGCAGCCGGCTATTACACATCAAATGCCACATGCTTTCACTCAGCATCAAGCCATCCCGCCGCCAATATACCAGCATGTACCAGTCCCTCAGCCGACGGTTTACCAGCAACAGCCGGACTGGTCGGCACGTATAGCAGAGGTGATTCAGGAACAATTCGGCTTGAAGCCGAAGGCGCAGACCTACACCTACAGGACACTGTACCCGTCTACATACGACTTACTGCCGTTTCCCCATCGGTATAAAGTTCCTGATTTCACCAAGTTTTCGGGGCTGGACGACACCTCAACCGTAGAACACGTGAACAGATTCATCATCCAATGCGGAGATGCAGCGGCCCAGGATGCTCTACGGGTGCGACTTTTCTCGTCATCCTTGTCTGGGTCGGCCTTCCAGTGGTTCACAACCTTACCACCCAACTCGATAATTACATGGGCCGATCTGGAAAGGCAATTTCATAAATACTTTTACGCCGGGGTACATGAGATGAAGCTGTCCGATTTGACCAGCCTCAGGCAAAGAAGCGACGAGCCGATATCCTCATATGTGCAGAGATTCAGGGAAATCAGAAATAAGTGCTACTCCTTGGCCCTGACTGATGCACAGTTGGCTGATATAGCCTTCCAAGGTCTCCTACCTCACATCAAAGAAAAATACGCCTCACAGGAGTTTGAGAGCTTGAGCCAAATCGTCCACCAATTGTCTGGTCAAGAGGTGCGCTCTTTCGATCCACGAAGGAACTTCCAGAAGAAGGTGGCATACTTAGAAGAGGTTGAGACCGAAGAAGATGCAGAAATCGGTCTTGCAGAATGGGTTAAAGGGAAGAAGCCGATATCATGCCCGTTCGGCAAGAAGGAGCCGGAGACGTTCGGATTTGACACATCAAAGGCCGATAAAATCTTCAACCTCCTCCTCCAGGAAGGACAGATCAAGCTCTCACTATACCATACGATTCCTTCTGCCGAACAGCTGAAGAAGATGAAATATTGCAAGTGGCACAACGCTACCTCCCATGACACTAATGAGTGCAAAATCTTCCGGCGGCAGATACAGACGGCCATTAAGTAGGGCAGACTCAAATTTGAAGTGCCAACAAAGCAAGCCAAGCCGATGAAGATCGACCAGCACCCCTTCCCCACCAACATGGTTGACACGGGAAAGAATTCGCTCCAAACCAAGGTGCTGACATCCGAATCGGCTAAAAAGAGCGGCGCCGTAGACCCCAGAAATCAAGCGGTACCTGAAGACGTCAAGGGGAAACGGCGGATGGAGGACGATGACGATGGACCAGGAGAACCACGCATTACTTCCCAATTCCTGCTCAACAAATATCAGCGGCAACATGAATGCTCAAGATCCCGGGAAGAAGCAATGCGGCGACATGAAGATCACTGGCGATGCCTGTTCTTCATCCACTGTTGGGAAAGCAACCTCAGGTTGCCTTCGGCCGATAATTGCCCAGAGTGCAACGGCCCATATCGTAACAATCGGTCGTTCAGCAGGTCTCGTTCCAGAGATGGGAGACCAGAGCCGATCAGCAGGAACTGGCACGACCAAGACGACCGGCGCCCTCCAGTACGTGATCGGCTGGGGGGCAGAAGTGACCGATATGACCGGTCGGAAGGCAGGCGCAATGATGGGCCGGGGGGCAGATTTGATCGACATGACCGGCCAGAAAATAGGGTCAGCGTCCACAGTCGACTTGAGGAGATGGTCGATGCTCGGGTATCAGACGAGAACCCTTTAGGACGCGGACCGGAATGGGAACATGCCAGACCACGAACCAAACCAGTAAACCCCAGGTGGTGCCCCGATGGATTGACCAAGTCTCAAAAATGAAGAATCCAACGTCTCCGCCAGTGGGAACAGCAGGAGGAAGAACAACAGTACACGACGGACGAGAAGAAAGGCAGATCTCGGGTATGGCGCCCCAAAAGAAACGACCGAGGAGGCGACGAATCGGCAGCCGACATCGGTATGGTTTTCATACTGCCGATGGAGTTCATGACTCCTGCCGACCGACAGGACATGTCGGCAATGGAAGAGCAGATGGCGCAATTGGCTTTGGAGCCAATGACAGCCACATTCGAAAAGCCCGAAGACGACAAACGGCAACACCTGAAAGCGTTGTTTCTTAAAGGGCATGTCAACGGCCGACCCCTCACCAGATTACTGGTAGACGGAGGGGCTGCAGTCAACATCATGCCATACGCCGTGTTCCGGAAGCTTGGGAAGAGCGATGATGACCTGACCAAGACAGATATGATGCTCAAGGACTTCGAGGGCAATGTATCCCCCGCTCGCGGCGCTCTCTGCGTTGACCTCACCATCGGCAGTAAGACCCTTCCTACTACTTTCTTTATTATTAATGGCAAGGGGTCCTACAACATGCTACTCGGCCGAGACTGGATACATGCAAATTGTTGTATCCCATCTACAATGCATCAATGTCTCGTACAATGGGTCGGCGACAACATCGAGGTGGTCACCGCCGATTCCGCATACAACATCGCGGTAGCCGACACGCAGTAGTGGAGCTGCGAAACCGTCAAGTGCATATCCGGGAGAGTATGGGATACTGACTTTTTGAAGGTGTTCGATTTTGGCCTACAGCCGATCCGAGCAGTCGGCTCCGAAGACTCAGATTAAATGGATTAGTTCGTCCGAGAAGATGGGAAGCTGGGACACGGGTTCACGTCGGCCGATTCATTAGAAATGATAGACTTAGGTGATGGCACCAAACCAAGGCCGACATATATTAGTGCAAATTTAGATCCGGAATACAAATGTAAACTGACAAGTTTGTTAAGAGAATTTAAGGATTGTTTTGCTTGGGAGTATCATGAGATGCCCGGATTAGACCGATCTATTGTTGAGCATCGGTTACCCATAAAGCCAGGGTATCGGCCGTATCAACAGCCTGCACGGCGGTGCAATCCTAAAATCCTGCCAGACATAAAAGCCGAAATAACGCGGCTAATCGAAGCAAAATTTATTCGGCAATGCCGTTATGCCGAATGGATTTCCAACATTGTACCAGTATACAAGAAGAACGGAAAGCTACGCGTATGCGTCGATTTCAGGAACCTCAATCAGGCCACACCAATGGACGGATACCCCATGCCGACGGCCGATGTGCTGATAGATGCCGCTACGGGACACAAGGTTATTAGTTTCATGGATGGAAATGCTGGGTACAATCAGATACTTATGGCCGAAGAAGACATACCCAAAACGGCCTTCAGATGCCCAGGTCACCTTGGTTTATTCGAGTGGGTGGTAATGACTTTCGGCTTGAAAAACGCCGATGCTACGTATCAGAGAGCCATGAACTACATATTTCACAAACTTATCGGCATACTAGTAGAAATCTACATCGACGACGTCGTAGTCAAGTCAAAAGGACACCAAGAGCATCTGGCCGATTTACGACAAGTATTGGAATGCACTAAGAAACATGGGCTAAAGATGAACCCGAACAAGTGCGCCTTCGGCGTATCCGCCGGACAATTCTTAGGATTCATGGTGCACGAACGGGGAATAGAGATCAATCGGAAGACCATAGCGGCCATCAACAAAGTCATGGCCCCGCAGAATAAAACTGAGCTGCAATCTCTAATCGGCAAGGTGAATTTCATCAGAAGATTCATATCTAATCTGTCTGGGTGAATCCAAGCCTTCACACCATTATTAAAGTTGAAGCCCGACCAGGAATTCATATGGGGGGAAGAGCAACGCAAGGCATTGGAAGATATCAAGCAGTACTTGGTCTCACCACCAGTATTGGTCCCTCCTCAAACTGGTAAGCCATTTAAACTATATTTATCAGCCGATGAACGAGCTATTGGGTTGGCTCTGGTCCAGGAGTTCGAGGGAAAGGAACGGGTAATTTATTATGTCAGTAGAAGACTTCTAAACGCCGAAACAAGGTATCCTCCAGTGGAGCGGTTGTGCCTATGCCTTTACTTCTCATGTACCAAACTCAGGCACTATTTGCTATCAGCGGAATGTGTGGTCGTATGCAAAGACGACGTGGTAAAATACATGCTGTCACTGCCGATTTTGAAGGGACGAATCGGAAAATGGATCTTGGCTCTGTCAGAGTTTGACCTTCGATATGAATCGGCAAAGGCCGTTAAGGGTCAGATCATGGCCGATTTCGTTGCCCAACACTGCGGACCAGAGACTACCTTCGTGGAACCGGTACCTTGGACCTTATACTTTAATGGATCGTCATGTGGGGCCGGATCAGGAATCAGCATCGTCCTCATATCGCCTCGGGGGGCAAGCTATGATTTCTCTCTGCCGATAGAAGCATCCGCCACTAACAATCAAGCAGAGTACCGAGCTGTACTGAAGGGATTACAATTGCTAAGAGAAGTCAAGGCCGATTCTGTCGAAGTTTTTGGAGATTCCATGCTTATCGTGGATCAATTAATAGGGAAGTCCAAATGCAAGGACGATGTGTTGAGGATTTCTTACGAAGATTGCCTCCAGCTTCTGAAAGAATTCAAATCGGCAGTTATTGAGCACATCCCAAGGAATCACAACGAGGATGCCAACAAGCTCGCCCAACACGCATCTGGGTATCGGCCGATTCAAGGCTCTATGGCTCTAGAGCTCGCGGCCGATGACTGGCGAAAAGAGATTGTCGATTACCTGAAAGATCCATCTAAGAAAGTGGATCGGCGAGTACGTTTCCATGCTACCAAATATGTGTTGCTGGAAGACGACTTGTTCTACGGAACAATCGATGGCGTCCTACTCAAGTATCTGAGAACGGAGGAGGCTAAGACTCTGATGGGAGAAATCCATGAAGGGGTGTGTGGAGCCCACCAATCGGCACATAAGATGAAATGGATGATTAGGAATAATGGGTATTACTGGCCGACGATCCTCGAAGATTGCTTCAAATATTATAAAGGATGCCAGGATTGTCAGAAATACGGGAATGTCCAGCGTGCGCCCGCATCGGCCATGAATCCCATTATCAAACCATGGTCGTTTAGAGGTTGGGGAATAGACCTCATCGGCCAAATTTATCCTCCGTCAAGCAAAGGGCACAAGTTCATTCTGGTGGCCACCGATTATTTCACCAAATGGGTGGAGGCAATTTCGTTAAGGACCGTAACATCGGCTGCCATGGTTGACTTCGTAAGGGACCATATCATCTACCGCTTCGGTATTCCCCAGACTATCACAACCGATCAAGGGACGATGTTTACGTCAGGAGAATTCGAGGAGTTCACGGCCGATATGGGAATCAAATTGTTAAACTCCTCTCCGTATTATGCCCAAGCTAACGGTTAGGCCGAATCCTCCAACAAAAGGATAATAAAGTTAATCAAGAGAAAGATAGAGGAGCAGCCGAAAAAGTGGCATCTATGTCTGACTGAAGCCCTATGGGCATACAGGATGGCTTGCCATGGGGCCACCAAGTTGTCCCCTTATCAGTTGGTGTACGGTCACGATGCAGTACTACCATGGGAATTGAGGGCGGGGTCGAGACGCACTTCGCTCCAGGACCAGTTGACGGCCGACGACTACTCCTCACTCATGAAAAGGGAACTTGATGACTTGGCTGGCCAACGATTGAGAGCTTTGATAAGCATCGAAGAAAACAAGAAGAAAGTAGCCAGGTGGTATGATAAGAAGGTCAAAGTCAAACAATTCTCTCCGGGGGACCTAGTTTGGAAGTTAGTGTTGCCGATTGGGTCGAAAGATCCTAAATTCGGTAAGTGGTCCCCCACATGGGAAGGGCCGTATAAAATCGGTAGATGTGCTCCAGGAAACGCTTATATTCTGGAAACAATCGAAGAAGAAGAGTTTACTAGGGCTCTGAACGGAAGATACTTGAAAAGGTACTACCCTAGTATATGGGTCAGAGCATAAGGATCGACCACGATGAACAACACACAGCCGATACAAAAGGATTCGTCTGGAGAAAACACGTAATCGTCCAAATCGGCCGATATATTTCATTCGGTACGGACGGTGGGTTACACGGCCGACAAGGTACAAGTCGCCCTTAGAACAAAAAATAATTAATCACGCTTTTTCTTACGCTCTCTCTCAGCCCGACCTAGTGCTATCAGAAGACGGATGTACTCTTCTTCTATCTCTTTCATCGAAGCCTCCGCTTTGACTTGACGGGGGAGAGGGTGACTCCGGTCCATGGCCAGGCGTGATGTTCCTGCTGCTGCATCTTCAAAGACGATTTGATGGGGAAGCGGATGACTTCGGACGGCTTGAGGTCGCCGGTGGTCGTTGCCGTCCAGAAAATCCCAGATTCGGCGGACGTCAGCAGGGACATGCTCTTGAAGTTCGTCGCGATGAGCCCTGATTAAGTCCTTGTCTTCTTGCGACAGCGGTTCGTCGGAATGCACAAGTCCGATGGCTCGTTCGAGTTCAGGGCTAAGACGCCGCGGCTGCGGAGAACAACAATATACGTATAGTCGCCGAAAAGGTGACTTCCTTCAGAGGAGTCAAACTAAGAAAGAGAATGAAGGCAAATCTTTTACCTGATTAACAGAAGAGGTAGAAGATGAAGAAGACATGACTGAAAGATGCACCGACGAAAACAGGTTGGGAAGATGAAGCCGAGCTAGACAGGTGCTCTCGGAACAGGGACCTAGGCCGGCGTTTATAAGAAAGGAAGGCGTGAATGTTTGGTAAGACGCGTCCCATCTGAAGTGAAAAAGGTAATAAATAAAGGGGGCGCCGCGAAGGACGGTCAAAGGGGGCATTAAATGTTTGTACAAGAACTGCTAGTACTTTTACAGGTCACCCAGAAGGGCATCGATAGCTGCGACCGCTCGGCGCCGGATCTGATCGGCAGAGCCCAGGACCCGTTGGTCATCCTCTACCAATCCGAGGACTTCTGACATGTGGCGGTGGAGTCTGAGGGCTTCGTGAGCCAGGTGCTGCTTCTCCCGTTTCAAATCGGCAATAACGGAAGGGAGTTCTTGAAGCCTCTTCTCTTCGGCTTCTATTGCTTTGGTCACCTGCTCCATCTCCTTGGCAAGCTCTGCCCTTCAGCGCTTGAGGCGATCTATCGTGCCGACGATCCCCGGGCGAGAGTCTTCCAGAAAGTGAATCCGTTGATGCACCTCTTGAGCTTGACGCTTATACGTGTCTTCTTCTTCACGAGTCTTGGTCAGCTTGGCGCGATCGGCCATATGGCGCAGAGCCCTAAAGACCGGAATCCTCATCGACTAGATATATGCGGCCGGCGCCAAGGCCTCTTCCGCTTCTTCTGGTACTCGCCCGTTGACGTCACCAAAAAGTTGCCGAATCGGCGAGGCATCTTCTACCAATCAGCTGATGTCCTCTTGAAGAAGGGATCAGATGCTTGCGAGTTTGGCACGGACGTCATCAGGGACAGAGCTCAAGGTGACCTGGCGAGAGGCGACTTCCTCGTCATCGGAGAGTGCGACCGCAAACGAGAAAAGGCTGTTGTTGGGGGTATCCTGTTCCTGGAAAATAATAAGCCAAGAAGAAGGACAAATCAGCCGATGGTGATAGCAAATCGGCCGAGTGAGGGTGAGAAGTATCTTACCTCCTTGAAACGGATTTCTTCAAACTGCGCTTGAGAGGCCGTTATCCTCGATTCAGGGGCCGGTACCATCGGTTCGTCAGAAGTAGAAGACTCCACCATGATTAGTGCTTTGCTCGGGCCAGCTTCCCGAAAGATGACCATTGGCTAGCTAGGTGGGGCGCTAAGCGTACCGGTAACCTGTGACAAAAGATTGAATAAGAATATTATCCAAATACTAGAAAAATCGGTTGAAGGGTAATCTACCTCGGCAGATGGAAGCGTGGGCGTGTTGATGACCGATTGGGTTGTTGCCAATTGCTGTGAGTCCACAGGAGTGATCTGTGCAGTCTAAAATAAGATGAGTTAATATAGAGATGGCAATCGGTAGGGTCAGACAACAAGTTTACCTTCATGGCCTCCACCAGTAATGATGCAGCGACCGCCCTAGCTTGCGTGACGACTTGAGTATCTATTTCTCCAGCAGCTGGAAGGGGTAATGCGGCCGAGGTTTCTGTCGATGTGATCATAGGAGGGTCGGCCGGTTCTATACGAGCTCGTACTCGGCGACTGGTCTTCTTGGTAACCCTTTTCTGCGCCTTCTTCGATCGGCCGGCAATCACATCCATGGAAGGGGCATCATAGCCGATAAGGGGGAAGATGGTGTATGGGTGATGGTCCTCTATCAGCCGGCCACTCCGACTGTGTGTTGGGGGAACGCGGTTTTCAGACTGAAAGAACAGCAAGATGTTAGTGTGCATATTTAACCGTATTAATAAAGGAATGAAAATCGGTTAGGGGAAAAAATACTTCGGCGTTCGGATCGATGTTGGCTGGATCCAGGAGATTGCAGTATGTCGATGCAGAGGCGCAGAATAGGTATTGTTTCCATTCGGCCCACCATAGCTTGAATGGTTGGACAGCAAAGGGGGCTACTATCCAGTCATTCAAATCTATGGTACTGGAGTCTGGTATCCAATCTCGTAGCCGACTGTAGTCAAGACCCTTGGTGAGTTCATCTCTGAACTTTGCTCGGCCGACGAAGTATGCCTGAATCGGCAGTTGACCCATGCCAAATTGCCGTGCTGCAACAGAGGGGTTGTAGAATTCATATGTAGGGGCATCCTTTCCTGAGAAGAAGTTGGCCGGTAAGATCCCCGGTTTAATTAGTTCATCTGTGAGATCCTCATCGAATCGGCCGGTGGTTGAGTCAAAGTAGGAAGGGAGTTCAAAGATTGGGTCATCTCTCTGGTAAGGAAACCAGACAGTTGCGTCTTCATTGAAGCCGATATAAAAACACTGGAAGTATTCGGCCACCTTGGCAGCAGAGTACGAGCAGCCAGAGAAGGCCGATGCCGCTTCGCCGAAAGACATACAACGGCGGTGGACAGTGAGATTCTCTGCTGATTCGACGCTGGGGAATGTCATGCGTTCCACTCGCTGCTGAGAGATCTCGCTCATGTACAAGTTCAGCCATAGGTTAATGAACCACCAGGGTCCACCTGGGTTTCCAATCGGCTCCCCTTGGGATAACTTGATGCCGATTTGGTGAAGCATGTGGTAGGCGGCTCCCAGTAAGTGTTTTCCAAGAGGAACAGAAGTCCCCATCGATAATGCTTCGGCCAAAGCTTGGGTATTGGTAGATGGACCAGCTGCTCTCCCACAGAAGAAGTGCTTCTTTAGCCACATCATCAGGAAGGCCGTGTACTCTCTGTTCTCGACAGATCCGGCCCTTTTGTTGCATTTGATGAAACCTTTCCACCCGCCGATTCCCCTTGTGTCCAGCCGATGTGATGTTGCGGCTATAAGGCGGAAAGGGGTGTCTGGGGAAGAAATGTCCAGGCCGGTCAGCAAGACTACATTGGCCAATGTGGGGGTCATGGGTCCATGTCCAAACAGGAATGCGTTGAGAGCGTTGGACTAGAAGTAAGAAGCTGCCATCACTAACAGCTCATTCCGTTCCATCTGGGACAAAGATAGATCGATGCATTGGCCAATTTTGAGCTCGTCCCATTGGACCTTCTTGGAGGCGGCTATCCGCTGGTACCATTCCCTCCAACCAGGAGTTTCGTTCGGCCAAGACCTAAAGGTACCCGACCAGTGATCTAGGTCCATAGTTGATTGTTTGAAGGGGATCCTATGGGTTTCCAAGTTGATTAGGTCGGTTGGATCTGGGTTTCCCATGGGCCCAAGGCAGATAAGACCGAGGTTTCTGTAAGACGAATGGTGATGCGATGCCTAACCGCCTAAAAAAGAAAAGGGGGTACGAGGGTAAGAAATAGATCTAAGGTAAATGCATTACTAATAAAGGAAAGTTTCGGTAATGACCTCCGGGATGAAGCTCCTCGTGATCGGCGGAGTCACCGGTGCAACTGCAGATGATGAAGCTGCCAACGGGATCTCGGATGAAGCTTCAGCTTTCGCCGATGGAGCTCCTTCTTCCGCCAATGGAGCCGCCGCTGTCGCTACTGGAATCTCCGCCGAAGGCGCCATTTCTGGAGCTTCGCGCGTTTGTGAGGTGCCTGAAGGTGCCGCCATTGGAAAAGTAGGAGGGAATGCGAAGGGAAGGAGGTGCTGGAGAATTGGAGGATTGAGGAAAGTGTTGAAGGGGGAAGAAAGCCTGTGCGCTGAAGAAGAAGGACGTGAGTTCGTAAGGAGTACGGGATGTGCTGATATTTAAAGAAGGTCTGAGAAGGGGTAAAAGTGGAATTTTTACCGCGCCGGCGTTTCGAGTTTTTCGGGAGTAGTGGTTGTCGTGGGCGCCCGTTTCAAAAAGATTGCAATCATAATGTTGGAGACTGCGAAACGGAAGGATATTTTCATGGCGTCTGTTTCGGATGGGGAGTTGAAAAGAATTTCGAAGTAAAGACTATGTTTTACTCCGAAACTGGGGGGGCATGTGTTGACGCCAGATTTTGACACGAGTAAAATTGGCGTTATGAGAAGAAGAGATTGGAAGATGTGGCGAGATACAAGGGCGATGATTGGGAATCGGCCGATTGGTGCTACAGTCAAGGATCGGCCAATTGATGCTACAGTCGAGGATCGGCCGATTGATCCTTGGAGTTCCGCCTCGCTCGACCCCTGAGGTTTGGGATCGGACACGCCCGACCCTCCAAGGGAGGATTTCCGCCTCGCCCGACCCCTGAGGCTTGGGATCGGACGTGCCCGACCCTCCAAGGGAGGATCTCCGCCTCGCCCGACCCCTGGGGTTTGGGATCGGACGCGCCCGACCCTCCAAGAGAGGATCTCCGCCTCGCCCGACCCCTGGGGTTTGGGATCGGACGCGCCCGACCCTCCAAGGGAGGATCTCCGCCTCGTCCGACCTTAGTCCCCAGGGTCGGGATGAGTCTAAGCCCTCGACGTATGGGTCCTGATCGGTTGCCCCCTTTCCAAAGTGGTGATCGGCCGATTAAGAAGTTGGAATAGTTGGGCCGATGTGGGCTTAAAAAAGATTATGAAGATGAAGAAGAGGTCAGCCCATGAAGCGCGTGAAAATAGTACGAATCGTACTTGTAAATATTCATTTTCTGTTTAAACTTAGGGATAGAGTTCTAGTCGGATAAGAAGTCGTTTGTACGGGGCTATAAATAGCCACCCTTGTAGATCTGTAATCATAATCAACTCAATACAACAAACTACTTTTTCCTCGTACTTACTTTCAAGCAGGCGACTTCGCCAACACTTTTTCTCCTTTTTCACGCCACCGGTGCAAAGGCGAGACAAACGCGAGTTTCGGA